>NC_036249.1:20477889-20516206 GCF_002742605.1 Olea europaea var. sylvestris | reverse complement strand
GGGGGGGGGGGGGGGGATGGGGAATAGGATCCCCACAAAATCATGTCTTGTTTCTTAACTTCTTAACAAACTCCAACCTGGTACACTTGTCATTGCACATCTGGATTCTTGTATTGGAAGACCAGCATGAGATATAATATGAGTGCACTCTTGAGACCCTCCTCTATTGGTCCCCCTTTCCAAACAATATAGAGATTCACATCTACACAATTTTTCGTATTTTGATTTTCCAAGAACATAAATTTTTGGCATGTTGTATAATAAAAGTTATAACATTTTTGTACAGTGTTTAATGTCACTGCAACGGTATAAGATATGGATGCTAAGTGTACAAAACATATTGAAAATCAGAATAAGTTTTTCTAGTAACGATATAATCTTAGTGTCAAGCCGTTAACTTGTGTACTATCCGTTTTGGGATAGTTTAGTCCATCTTCTCTCTCACGAATTTTTGTCTTGTCCCTAGTGATTCGAACCCAAGATCTCTACTTTAATGAAAGAATTAAGTTGAATCTTGATATTAATAAGGTATTGAGTTCGAATTTTGAGGGACGCGATAAAAATTCTCGAAGGGCAAGATGGACTCACTCTCTTGGAGTGGGCAGTATGTAAATTATCGACTTGGACATGAAGGTCAAGTTGTCACAGTTTCATTGTTAAGGAGTCTAAAATACTATTTTTTAAATTGAAGGGTTGAGCTTATCTTTCACCTTTAGCATGCCTCAAACCTCAACGATAATTCATTGGGTCCCACCTCTTATATCAGCTTAGGACGTTAGGACATCTCTCTCAAAGAAAAAGGAAAAACTAATTTCAATGGAAAGGGACACACCAACCCTAAAAAAAGAAAAGGAATGAAAAAGGGTAAGGGATTGAAAAGAACATGGAAAAAGGTGGCAATACAAATTATTTTATTAACTTTTATGAATTTTAATTTTGTAGTTAACTAACTGAAAATCATTTTAGCAACTGTATAAGGACCCATTTGCATCTTTAAATAAATTAAAAAATAAATAAAAATAAATAAATAAATATCATTGTTGATATCTTGTTTCCAAAACTTGAGCCAAAAATCACTCAGCTGAGGTTGCCCAAATTCAATCATTATTAAAAATATTTTTTAATGCCTTTAAACTTATTAAAGAACTATTTTTTCTCCACTAACTCGGCATAACAAATCAACAACATTGGAAAATATTAAAAAAAAAAAAAAAGTTGTTTCCTCCTATCTAATTTATTAAAAATACTAATAGATGATGATTATGAATGTAAAGTTGTGAAGTCAATTTCACATGCCAAAGTTTGCTTAACTATGATAAACATAATTCATGCTTAGAGAAACTGCAATCTGTTAAAAGGATAGAATTCTTTAGCCACAACTTTTCCCTTTTTCATCATAAATCCCTCCATAAAAAGGGATGAAATTCGAACTTTTTTTTGCTTGACTTTTGTAAACTATCTTTAAGTCACGTTTTTAATAAAGTAGTTGGATTTTGCTAGTATTAATTTTTTTATGTATTATGACATAGTTATGAAGCGTTCAATTGACATTTTTTAATTTGATCTTCGGTAGATATATTCAGTACGTAGCATAAAATAAGAAATAAATAGGCCAACTTTCTATAACTTTTGACGTAGCACAACTCTGGTGAAAATCATACTCGTTATGAGAATAGTGTGAAAGTGTCGTGTTCGAGTTATGAATTTATCGTGTTACTTTTAGTACAAACATATTTTTGACAATAGTGTCGTGTTCAAGTTACGAGAACTATCGACTAGGCAAAAGTTTTGGAACAAATATATTTTTGACAATAATGTCGTGTTCAAGTTATGAGAACTATCGACCAGGCAAAAGTTTAATTTGCTCATCATATAATCATGAATTTCTCATGTTATTTAGCCTTTTGTTTGGTAAGGATTTTTTATAATAGATTTTATGAAAGTGAAATTTTTTACCAATGAGACTAAAAATATGATAAAAAAATAAAATTATAACTTCATGTTTAAATTTATTTTATTGGAAAAATGAATAGTTAAAAATGAATTTAAAAAGAAATAAAGAATCAAATGGAGTCTTATTTTTGACGTTATGAATATATATATTTATTACGAATATAAAAACGTTATATAAGCTTAATAGCGCCGTAATACAACAGCCGCCTAAAATTGCGTGATCTAAGGTTGATAGCAGTTACACGTCAGCTGACGGAAAAATTACATAATTTTTATTTTTGTTAAAATAAATTCCAGCTGCGTGATAACGTGTTGACCGTTATAGTCCCCACCTGTTATGGGCAGTCATATTTTGTTCTTCTCGTTTTTATCGACAATTTATTGCTAAATTACTGCCATTTTCTAAAATAATAAATATTTGTTTGAGTTACATTATTTTCATAAAAATACATTTTTAAATAATGTAATGATGAAAAATGTTTAATTAAAAAATAAGAAATTTTTTTAAATTTGCGTGTAATATTATTTTATTGAAAAATGTGTAGTTTAAATAATGTCAAATCACTGTTTAAATTTTTTTTCTTTTCAAATAATGTGGATCAAACATGGTCTAAATAAATGGCAAAAGCCACTGTGACAACCCCTGGATGTCCAGGGAATTGTGTGGCGCCCTTCGGAGTAATTTTACGAAATGTGTAATAAGTTGAGAAATAATTTGGTATTTTGTTTGTTTCAATATTTTTCCAAGATAGTGTTTTTTATTTTATATATATATATATATAATCTTAATGTATTTTAATAAATAAAACTGGACAATTACTATATACTGAACAACTAATGAAATACTTAATCACAGGGGCGGAGCCAAGAATTTTGTCCACTGCGGGCAAAATTTAGTCAATGTCGGACTTTTCAGTTATGGATTTAATGATATTACAATAATGCTAAAAATGACATAGTGACAACACTAACAAGATTATCATTTTCTTTCTTATTCTAGGATCTGTAGCAAGTTGTGCAACATCAAAAATCAATTTTATTCAATATCTCCTCATCAACATTTTCTACGAAATATTTTTTTTAAATAATCTCTCCATTGACATTTCACACTAAAATAAATCACAAGTGACAGTTAAATACTAATTAATAAGAAAATAATTACAATTTTTTACAAATTGGTAGAACACGAGAAAATCATTACTAATTGTTTGACTAATTGACAAAAATCAAGATTTTAAGAATCCATCACAAATATTACCAATATTCAATATTCACATAATCATAATCACTAATATTAAATAGAAAAATCACATGATCAAGAAACTTTTTGTTGCAAATTTGAGGGCCCAAGGAAACGTGGGTTTTAAGAAAGAAATGAATTTTGAAAATATTTCAAAACGATGGTAGATTAAATGAAATTTTTTAATTTCTTGTCGAGGGGAAAGAGTTAGAAAATATCACCGTGCACTTGGAGTTGGGGTAAATTAGTGTATCGATTGGACTATAAATAAAAGTAAAACCCAATACTTAAAAAAAAAAACAGATAAAAAATTGGAGTCCAAATGCCCACACTGGACACTGAGTGGCTCCGCCACTGCTTAATCAGGTCATTTATTTGTTGTTTAATGTTCTTCCAAGGTTGGTGATAAAATTTAGAGAAAAGTGCAGTCAAGGTACCAAATCTTTAGTTTGTGCCACTCACAGTCCCAAACCTTTCAAAAATATGCAACGGGGGTCCAAATGGATGGAAACCGTCCGTTTGACAGTTAGTTGACCAAAAAAATTGAATTTTGACCAGCTTAAAAGGGTAGAAAGGTAAATTTGTTATTATATACATAAACTAATTAGAAAAACTAGAAATAAAACAAAATAAAATAAAAAAGTGAAGAAATAAAAATTAAAAATCGCCGTCTTCCTAATTTACCCACCCTCACTCCACCCACTCCCAAACTAAACCTGCTACTTCCGGTCGTCGAAAGGTCCAGATTGAGATGCTTCTGCTTATGAGTTTTCTCCTACGGTGCCGTGCGAATGCATCGTGTCTTTAGAAAGTTATCTTTGTATTCGAAGTGAGTTTCATCTCTATCCTCTGTAAAATAGGGTATTTCGGGTCGTAATCACTTGATGCTTTGGGTAATTCAGGAGTTTGAGTTTCTAAGACATGGATTTGGCCACGACAGCCTCTTTAAAGTTGTTTTTTTACTGTCTAGTCCTGGTTTTTTATAGGATCCTAAGATCCTATTTTCTGGGTTCTCTGCAACTACTGCAAATAATGTAATAATCGAAATGGAAGAACGAAAGCCAGAAAACAGCAGATAGAAGTCGCAGACTGGTTCTTCTATTTAGGGGATCAAAAGCATTCTGGATCTGGTTCTTCCATTTAGGGGGTGAAGATGATGAATTGAAGACCTTGGCAATCACTGATTTCAAGAAAATTTGAGGTGAAATTTAGAGTGCAGCTGCTTGAAGTTGCTGCTGCTGGTGGTAATTGGGTGCTTAAGGGTACAGAGAATGATAAAAGTGGGCTTGCAATAGAGATCAGGTGGAAGGGTTGATGGACCAAACGGTAGCGATTTGGTGGTGTAGGATGAAGGGTTTCAGACGGTGGTAAAGAAGATAACCGGCAGTGGTGGTGCCAGAGGTTGTCGCCGGTGTTGGTGGCTGAATTTTTGCTGTGGGGGTAGGTTGGGGATGGGTAGGGTGAAGAATAAACCATTTTTTATTGAAAAAATTGCAGCAGCGATGGGATAGGGTGGGGTGAGGTGGGGGGGAAGAAGAAGATGAATAGTAGTTTCTTTTATTTTTATTTGGTATATTATTTTATTTGTTTTATTATAGAATTAAATAGCAAATTTACCTTTCTACCCTTTTACGTTGGTTCAAAAATTGGTCAAAATTCAATTTTATTGGTAAACTAACGGTCAAACGGACGGTTTTCATCCATTTGGACCCTCGGTGCATATTTTTGAAAAGTTTGAGACTACGGGTGGCATAAACTAAAGGTTTGTGCAAAGTCCACTAATAAACGAAAGGTTTGGCACCTCGGCTGCAATTTTCCCTAAAATTGATCTCTTGTTTGACATTGATTAATTTTTGATTATTTGAAAATTATTTTTCTTCAAATTTATTTTTTACTATACATCTTCAATAAAATAATATTACATATGAACCCATAATTTTTCTTACTTTTAATCATACAATTCATACTTAGTTTAGTTAAAAATTCAAAATTTAGTAAATTAATATAAAAGTTAATGAAGGGGATAGAATTTTTGCTTCTTGTAGGAAAGTTTTCAAGAGAAATCACCTTAATTAGTGTGAAAACTAATTTCTAGAATAGCTTTCTAAAATCAGTTGACATGCCATGTATAAATAAGGCCACTTGATAAGACAGTCGACTCTTTGGAGACAAAATTATGAAGAATTCACTACTTCAATGATCACGAGTCGAGGTCAATGTACAATGAATTTAAGATTGACCTTGAGTAGGTAGTCTCAAGTTTGAATAAAACAATTACGTGTCAACAATGACATGTGATTATTGCCACGAGTTTTATGTAATGTGATTTGTACCCACAAGTATACGGTGTCGAGTTTTGTAATATAGTAATGAAGTAAAAGTGTCGAACCTACAGAGGTTGATATTCGAATACGATTGAGTACTATAATTATTTTAGCTTTCTCTTTATTTAGAAAAATCAATTTATATTTTTTTTGAAACAATGTCTTTATACTTAACTAATGCAATTAAGATGAAAAATGCAAATAATAGAGACAAATTGTGAAGTTTTTATCAAATTATGAAAGCTTAGGAAATGATTTCACCATACTCTCAACAATGTTTTTCAACCTCTATCATTGTTTCTGTGAATTTTTCCAAAATTTATTAGCAAGAACCCTAAATTAATCATATTCCCTCTCTCTATTGTCCAATAGAACCTATTTCTATATTTTAATTTCAATATCTCTATTTCAAATTGAAAAATATAAAAATCATCCGCCCATGGTTCTTAAGTGAAATAAGCCTCAAAGATCTCATACCTTCTCTTGAAGCCTACAAAATCTAGGATATGTTGTCTTTAGATCACGCACAAATTTCTCTCTCCCGAGTGTCGAAATTTAAAGCATCAAATCATCCAATTATTAATCAGGTAATTGAAAGTATTACACGAGAAGCAACATAAATAAATTGACCAAAAAAAATAAAAAATCAAAGACATGTTATATTAGCATCAAAACATGTCTCAAGTAGGTTACATTAAACCCTAGATTTAAAGCTTTAGTACATGATTGAGATGAATCACATGATTAAATTGAAAATAAAGAACATGGAGAAGAAAAAGAATAGGAAAAACTTGTTTTGCCACTTGATTTCTCTCTCAATCAATTGGTTTTCTTCTTTGCCTCCTTATGCCATCTCCTCCCCTCAATTAGGTCTTTTTAGTTTGTATTTATAGTCCCCTAAAGTGCCAAAGTGATTGGAGTTGGACTAGTCGAAACAAAAATTAAAAAAAAAATGATTTTCTCCTCCCAAATGGGTGGCGCCGCAATAAATTTGGTATTGGCACTGCAGCGCCAATAGTTAAGCTTCTTCAATTGTAGTTGGGCACCGCAGGAGCTGGCGTCGTGGCGCCCAGCTCTCTACCTCTCTTTATATTTAGGCACCCAATGTGGTGTCATGATGCCCATCCTACTACTTTCTCTTTTGTTGTCCATTTTTTAGCATCTTTTCCACTACATTCCTCTCTCATTTTGTCTCCATTTCATGCCCACTTCTATGGTCATCTCTTTGGCTTCACTCCAAGAACAGAACGATGCTATTTTTCTCCAAATTTGTCTAAGCTACAAAACAACACGAACACATACATCTAAATGTTCAAAAGTGCTCAAAAACAAACCTAACACCATGATTTAGAGGTATTAGTTTATTAATTGCAATTCAACATATCAACAAATGAAGATTCTCCTTATTTTTTACTACTTCCACCTCCAAGAATCTACCAAGTTAATAACCCCTTATCAAAAGCCTAATCCTCTAAAACAAGTATTTGGGACTTCATTAAGACATATGGTGCATTTTTTTTAAGCACCCACTCTTTCAAATACGTATATCTTTTTATGAATCTTATGTGTAGACGTCTCTCTCTTAAGCTCTCTAAATGACCCCTGTGAAGAGCTTTAGGCCGATGACTAACAAATCAGATAACTTTAGAGCACCATGCTTATTCACTAGAGTCATAAAAGCTACGAAGAGACGTTACGCAATGAGATTATTATTTTTGTCCTCATTGGGATCTTTTGCAATGATTAGTAAAGTGACCCTCATTAAACATCCATCTTCCAAAATTGACCCTTAACTTAAGGCTTTGGCTCAATTTTCATCCTATTGGTTTCAGATAATCCACACAAAATTTAGCACTCACAGATCCATATTATGTCCATGTCTCTCCACAACAGTTCAACCACCCAAACATCCTAAATTTGGTTCAAGTATATAGTAAGTTCAGTAGATGTATGTGTTCAACTTTTAGGTCACTAATTCAATATATTCATTTATGAATCAACTTATTCTAGTCCAATTTGCACTTAATTAGCATGCAGTTAGGTCATCATGCTTTGCAAGGATAGGTAAGACTTTACTCAAACACATAACTCATTCATAATTCATAACTAATTCATGTATCTAAATATATGCATCATTGCCAACAATGCTATCCAGTCCACACAAGCATGCAAGTTATGAAACTAACACAAAGCCAATATAAAACACACAAGAACAGTTAAACTACTAGATAACAAGTTTGTTAAAGTAACATCCCACAAACTTAAATAACACATTGTCCTCAATGTGAAACAAAAGTAATGAAGGAAGGGGATTACCTTAATGAGGACAGTAACTGTCCTCATTGCTATCCGGTAGGGCTGGAGCATGGAAGTGGGATGGTAGTCTCGATGGAAGAGGAAATGTGAGTTCTGGATGGACGAAGGCCATCATTGGCCATGCAAGCATTTTGATACTGAAACTGATCATAGATGGAGATTTGCAATTGTTCCAATTGTACATGCATCCCATCTTGCTACCGTGTGCAAGTCCATTGCCTCAAGATACCGAACTATGTAATGTCACCTGGCTAATAAGTGGTAGAGGAGGTGGTTTTGGGTGAGAGGAGTGAGATGAACTTGGCCTGTCGTGAGGCATGGAAAGCCTATACTAGAGGTCCCGTGTGAGAGGCGGATTGGGATGCAACACTTTATCAAATTTGCATGTGGAAACGCCCTTCTGTATACAGAGATCATGGATTTACCCACCCCAACATCAATAAACAGGCCCAGCTGAATGACATAGTTCAAAAGAACTCGTTCTCTCATTACCTCGCTGATGTTGCTACTGGAAACCAATTTGGAAGATATAAAGTGATGCCAAACCTTGCAAGGATCGTCAAACAAGAAGCGGGAAAATTTGTCACACTACTAGCAGATTTTTTCCATTCGGTGCCTTCGCGAGTGAGTGTGCGAATCAAAATGTTGGGGTCAATTCCCTCTTCACGGAGTCTAGAGTAGTCATCATTAGGAATATCTTGTGTGTTGTAGAATATATTGATGAATGTACTATCAAACTTGATCTAGAAGCCCTGCACAAAAACTGTGAAATTTATATGTTCCTTGGGGCATCCTTTACTAAAGGGATTGATGCAACACCTGGTTGCAATGCAAATCGTTCCCATCCCAAACTTTAAATCTTCTTGGGCAATAATTTGTAAAAGCTGCTCTTCGAAATGCAATTCTGGTATATGAACATATGTCTACAGTGCTCCACCACGACGAAACTTACAAACCACCTCCGATCAAATGTAGTGGAAGTCGAAGATTCTATGACTTCAGATTTTTTCTTAGGTGGCATGTCTACTTAACCCAATTCAAGCCCATAATAATATCAAGGATCCCCAAAATCCAATTACCAAATTCAACTTAAAATGTGCAATGCAACAAGTGGCAACAACAATCAACACTCAAACCAAAATCAAACTTGCACAATAGTGCCCAAAAACCCACCTCGGCAATATGTCAAACACCTTGTAGGCAACAATCCCAATTACACACCAATCAAGTTTCTAAACCCCAATTCACACCAATCAATTATATTGTACAAATCAACACCATCCCATTTACTAGAATTCACCATCACAAGTTCAAAGCCACTTATGGAAGATATATGTACACCAAGCATATAACACTTACCTTAAGTTATGAGATTCTCCAACATCCAAGCAAATAATGTGGACATGTGAAAATTGTGCGTGTGTCTTTGTTAGATGGGGAGTGAATTGTTGTGTGGGGAGAAGAAAGAAAAAGGGAGAAAAGGGGAGGAAGAGATAGGCATGGGGGAGAAGGGAATTGGGAGAGAGGGTTAGGTTTTAAAATAAGAAAAATGGAGTAAAAGTGAAGGAAAGAAAAATTTAAAAAAAAAAAAAAACAAAACAAAACAAAAAAATATTTTTTTCCTGGGGCTGCGGCGTCCAATACACTGCCAAAAAAAAAGCACGGTTTCAAATTATTATTTTTTAAATTCGAGTGTCACAGCAGCAGGGTTACTATAAAAAAATGATGCAATTTTTTTTTTAATTACCTTTAATCCCCACTACGGTTCTTCCCCATTAACGCTCCAATTCCCATGCTTGAAAATGTACCTACGAAACAAAATAGACCCAATGTTACTAAATGTATATAAAATGTGGAAAAATTCAATAAAAAATGAATTGATGGATAGAACTTGGGTTGTCTCCCAAGAAGTGCTTCTTTAACGTCTTTAGCTGGACATAGATGTGAGCTTATGTTGATTAAGTAAGGACAATGTCTTCCACATCTCGACCCTCATCTCCGTAATAATGCTTAAGGCATTATCCATTTTCTTGGAAAAGTGATCCATCTTTGCTTACGAGCTCCACCGAACCATAGGGGAGACTTTATGCACCACGAAAGGTCCTGACCACCGTAATTAAAGCTTGCCTAGAAAAAGCTTGAAACGAGAATTGAATAGAACGCGTTCTCCTGGCTTGAATTCCCTTGTGAGGATCCTCTTGTCGTGCTACAACTTTGTGTGCACCTTATATATTTTGGCATTCTTATATGCATTGTTTCAAAATTCATATAGTTCATCAAGTTACAACAAGCGTTGTGGCCACTAATTTCATGTCCAGATTCAACTTTTTCACAGCCTAATAGGCTCATGCTCCAATTCAACCAGCAGGTGACATGCTTTTCCAAATACCAATCGATAAGGTGACATCCCAATTGGTGTTTTGAATGCCGTTCTGTATGCCCATAAGGCATCTTCTAGTTTGTAAGCCCAGTCTTTGCGCTTGGTGTTTACTGCCTTTCCCAGTATTTGCTTTATTTCTCTGTTGGAGACCTCTGCTTGCCCATTTGATTGGGGATGGTAGCCAAGTGTCAATTTGTGCCTAATATCATACTTAGCCAAGAAGAAATTGAAAAGTTTGCTGCAGAAGTATGTACCTTCATAACTTGCAATTGCTCTAGGTGCCAAATCTAATGAAGATATTGTTCTGTAAAAATTTCAAGACTACCTTTGCATTGTTTGTCGGTGTAGCAATGGCTTCAACCCACTTTGAGATATAATCCACTAGAAGAAGAATATAAAACAGACCATAAAATGGTGGGAAAGGTCCCATGAAGTCAATTCCACAAACATCAAACAACTCCACTTCAAGCATATTAGTTAATGGTAGCTCGTGACACCTAGAAATATTTCCAGTGCATTGACAACAGTCACATGTCTTCACAAAAGTATAAGAATCCTTGAAAAGTATTAGGCAATAAAACCCTGATTGTAATACCTTAGCAACTGTCCGTGTAGGTCCGAAATAGCCTCCATAAGGTGATGAATAACAATGCTTCATTATTGATCGTGTTTCCTCCATAAGCACACACCTCCTTAATATCATGTTATCACATTTCTTGAAGGGTAGAGGGTCATCCCACATATATGAATTTGACATCATATAAGAATTTTTTCTTCTACTGAGATGTTGAATCCGGCAGCATTTGTCTACAAGCCAAGAAATTGACAAAATCATACCAAGGAAATCTAGAAGAAACTGCTGAGAGAAGCTTGTTCGAAAATGTTTCTTGAATCTGACTATTATCAACCACTCTCTCATTATCCAAACGTGATAGATGATCAGTCACGACGTTTTCACTATCCTTTTTATCCCGAATTTCCACATCAAATTCCTGTAATAGTAAGATTCATTGAATCAATCATGGCTTGGCATCTTTCTTTTCGAAAAAGTATCGGATTGCTGCATGATCTATGTAAATGACTACTTTGGTGCCAATGAGACACGACCTGAACTTGTCACATGTAAGACCACTGCCAAAATCTCCTTTTCTATTGTAGTATAATTTAGTTGAGCTCCATTCAGGGTTTACTGGCATAATGAATTGCCCAAAATATCTTTTCAAGACTTTGTTCTAATACTGCCCTTACCGCATAAACACTGGTATCACACATGACTTCAAATGGCTGACCCCAATTCGACGCTATCATCACTGGAGCTATAACCAATTTCTCGTTTATCGCTTCAAAAGCCTTTAGACAGTTTTCATTAAACACGAATGTGGTATCCTTTTCCAAAAGATTGTATGGAGGTTGGGTTATCTTTGAGAAGTCCTTGATAAATCTCCTGTAAAATTCAGTGTGTCCTAAGAAACTTCGAATGCCCTTGACATTGGTAAAAGGTGATAGCTTTACTATTGTATCAATTTTTGCCACGTCCATTTCAAGTCCTCTAGCTGAAACATACCATAAAATGGCATTTCTCATAGTTAAGGGCTAAATTTTTCTCTTCACAACGTTTCAAGACTAAGGAGAGATTGTGAAGGCAATTACCAAAAGAAGTATTGAACATCAAATATTCATCCATAAATACTTCCATGATGTCCTCTACCATGTCTGCAAAGATTGCTATCATGCATCTTTGAAAAGTGTTTAGTGCATTACATAGTCCAAGTGACATTCGTCTATAGGCGATAGTCCCATAAGGACAAGTGAATGTCGTTTTCTCCTGATCCTCTTGTGTTATCCAACATTTGATCGATGAACAGAAATGGGAAGTGATCTTTTTTGGTTACCTTGTTAAACTTTCTGTAGCCAATGCAAACTCTCCAGTCACTCACTGTTCTTGTCAATGGTAGCTCGTTGTTGTCATTTTTAGCCACTTTCATCCCATCTTTTTTTAGCATCAGCTGTACTGAACTAACTTATTTGTTGTCTGAGATAACAAAGATGATCCCTGCCTTTAGCAACTTCAATATTTTTGCTTTCACCACTTCTTTCATCGTTGGGTTCAATCTCCTTTCATGCTCAATGGACTGCTTGTAGGAGTCTTCCATAAGGATTTTATGCATGCACACTGTCAGACTTATCCCCAAGATATTGGCTATGGACAAACCCAAAGTAGCCTTATGTTCTTTTAACACCTTCCACAATCGGTCCTCTTTATCCTTGGTGAGTAAAGAAGAATTAATCACTGGTGACGTAAAATTTTCCTCTAAGAGTGCACCTTATCTGGAAATCGCTTTAATTTAGATTTATTGCTTTCATCATCCTTATTATCATCTAATCCTGTTGGTTGCTAAATTTCTTTACCTTGTGCTGGGGTATCTTCAATTGGCAATTATTCAAGGGCCAGTATACAATCAAATATGTCCTTGCTTTCCTTGTACCTCCCAAAAAGTGTTAATATCTTCCTTTATTGCACCAAACATCATACAATGCTCCGGAGGATCTTCAATGAACGCTTTTTCTTCCTTCACACTAGAATCGATGAAGTGTATTTTGTGGCAAGTATTGGTGTCATCTAGATACTTCATTGCCTAGTAGATGTTGAACCTCACTTCTTCTTCATTTACCCTCAACGTCAGCTGTCCTCCTTGTATATCGATTAAGACTTCTCCTGTTGCTAAAAATGGCCTACCAAAAATCAATGGGATCTCTTGATCTTCTTCAATGTCCAAAACCACCAAGTCAGCTGGAAAGATTTATCAACTTTCACAGCACATCGTCAATAATCCCTTGTGGATATGTGAGGGATTGGTCAGATAATTGCAAGGTTATTGTTGTTAGCTTGACTTCACCTAGAACAAACTTTTTAAATACTGATAAGGGCATCAAATTTATGCCCGCTTCAAGACCACACAAGGCTTTATTGAAAAAAGAGCATTCAATAGTGTAGTAAATAGTGAAGCTACCCGAATCTTTTTTTTTTCTTTTCTAGAGAAGTTTCTTCTGGAGAATAGTGCTACATTTCTTTGTCAACTGTGCATCAAATTTCTTCTTTTGAAAACGCTGTGGAAAGGGAAGCGCAGGCTTGAGAATTGTTGGGTTATCAGGGAATGAGAATGATGTCTGTAAGCTTTTTATGTCTCTTCAGCCTGATTTTCTTTCTCTGCTGCTGTCTCTTTTCTTCATTTTCGGGAGTAGGAACATATTCTTCTATGGGCATGCTCTCTTCAATTTCCTTGCCTCTCCTCAATATAATGAACTTACCTTACAGGGTTCATTTGGGTTGATTTTTGTGTCAGGTGAAAACTTTCCTTGCTGTTGAGACTTTATTGATATAGCTAATTGACCAATTTGTGTAAGTTGAAAACTTTCCTTGTTGAAACTTTCCTTTAGTGGTAAGCATGGCTATCTGATTGGTGAGTGATGAAACCTAAGCTGTTAGTGTTGTGAAAGGATCCACTTCATATAATCCCGCCACTTTCTTTACACTTGGTCTCTCGTTCGGCCATTGATAACTGTTTGTAGTTATGTCATCTAACAAAGAATATGCAGCTTCTACTATTTTGGCCATTCAAGTGCCTCCCGCAACTGCATCTACTATTGTTCTTATCTGTCCATTTAACCCATTATAGAAGATCTCAATTTGCATCCAACTTTAAAACAGACATCTTCTAAGTAGGTCTTTAAATCTTTCCCAAATTTCATAAAATGGTTTGAAGTCAAATTGGATGAACTAGCCAATCTCGCTTCGAAGTTGAGCTGATTTGGAAGGGGTGAAGTACTTGGTAAGTAATTTCTGAGCTAAGTCATCCCAAGTTGTAATTGAGTCATAGGGTAGTGATTGAAACTAAGCCTTGGCCTAGTCCCTCAAGGAGAAGGAGAAAAGGCGAAGTCTCATTGCCTCGTTAGTAACTCCATTCATTTTTACTATGTCGCAAATTTCCAGAAAGGAACCCGAGCATTTGTGTCTTCTGTTGGAGCTTCCCCAAACTGATTTTGCTGCACCATATATATCAGTCCCTGCTTTAGTTCAAAGTTATTGGCAACAATAGCTGGGCGTGCGACGTCGGAATAGTTGTCCTTGATGATGGGTCTGATATAATCGCGAATAGTCCATTATTAATTATTTTCGTTAGATGCTCTAGTGCCCTGTTTTGCGATTGCCACACGTTCTTTTCTGTGCATATCCCTTAGAAGGAAAAATGTGTGTTCTGGTTCAAGATCAAAATGTGTTAGTTTGAGGTTTCTCGCCCTTCGCATAAACAACTAAAAATAAAAAACAAGGGAACTATTAGAGATATTAATAAGATAAAATTAAAAAAAAATCTAAATTAAAGTAAAAGTTAATTGGTAATAATATCAATTGAATTCAAATAAATCAATCACCAACAATGACGACAAAAACCTATCATGCGTTTTATATAAAATGATTTGTACCCGCAGGCATACAGCGCCAAGTTTTGTAATATAGTAACGAAGTAAAAGTGTCGAACCCACAGAGATTGATATTCGAACCCGATTGAATACTATAATTACTTTAGCTTTCTCTTTATTTAGAAAAATCAAAATTTTGAAACAATATCTTTATACTAAACTAATGCAATTAAGATGAATAATGCAAATAACAGAGACAAATTGTCGAAATTTTTATCAAATTATGAAAGCCTAGGGAATGATTTTACCATACTCTTGTAAAATTTTTTATCAAATTATGAAAGCCTAGGGAATGATTTTACCATACTCTAAACAATATATTTCAAACTCTATTGTTATTTCTATGAATTTTTTCAAAATTTATAGACAAGAACTCTAAATTAATCCTATTCCTTCTCTAGAGTGCCTTGTACCTTCTCTCAAAGTCTACAAAATCTAGGTTATGTTATTCATAGATCACGTCCAAATTCTTCTCTCTTGAGTACCAAAATTTAAAGCATCAAATCATCCAATTATTAATCAGGTAATTGAAAGCATTGCGCAAGAAGCAACATAAATAAATTGATGGAAAAAATCAAAGAAATATTATATTAGCATCAAACATGTCTCACGTAGGTTACATCAAACCCTAGATTTAAAGTTTTTGGTACATGAGTGAGATGAATAACATGATTAAATTGAAAAGAAAGAACATAGAAAAGAAAAAGAATAAGAAAAACTCATTTTGCCACTTCATTTCTCCTCCCGAAGGTCATCAATTATCTCTTAATCAATTGGTGTTCTTTATCTCCTTGTGCTGTCTCCTCCCCTCAATTAGGTCTTTTTAGTCTATATTTATAGTCCACTAATTTTCCAAGATGAATTGGAGTTAGGCCAGGTCGAAACAAAAATTAAAAAAAAAACTTTTTTCTCCTCCCGCATGGGCGGCACCCCCAATAAATTTGGTAGTGGCACCGCAGCGCCCAAGGCTGGCTCTGTAACACCAACCATTCTGCTTCTTCAATTGTTGCTGGATGCTACCTCTTTATATTTTTCTTGAGAGCCTAGGCACCTAATGTAGCGCCCATCCTACTATATCTTTTGTTGTCCATTTTCTAGCCTTTTTTCTGCCGCATTCCTTTCTCATTTCGCCTCCACTTCATGCCCACTTCCATGCTCATCTCTTTGGCTTCACTCCAAAAATCGAACAATGCCGTTTTTCTCCAAATTTTCTTAACTACAAAATAACACAAACACATATATCACAACGCTCAAAAGTGCTCAAAAACAAACTAAACAATATGATTTAGAGGTATTAGATCGATGCATGAATTACACTCATCAATTATCGTTGTCATACAAAGTAAATTCTCTTCGAGAATGTAGGAATGAGAAAAATCTATAATTTCCTGTAAAACTAAATTCTTTATCGAACAATACTAGCGCAATCACCAATTTTTTGTTCTAATTCAAATAAAGTCTTTTCTTGGTCTGCAACTGTAGAAACTATTAGTTCAATAAGTCTTTTTATTTTATCAGAATAATTTCTACATGTGGAAGTAATGTTTTTAGAAATGGGTCTTTCAAGAGTATCTCTAGAACTAAGTTTTTTTCAACTATCTTGTAACTGGAGAATCTTATTTTGATATTTACTAATAGTCTGTTGCGAAGAAGAGATTTCATATTCAAGAATCTATAGTCTTTCTTTTAATGAATGCTTTCTAAGATTCAAAGTTCTAGCAACTTTGGTCATAGTTTCACAACTATCGCAAAGTTGTATTGATGAGGATAAAGATGATACTTGAGAAGTAATGGTTTGCATGGTCTGTCTAACTCTTTCAAATGTATAAAAATTAAATTCTATCACTTCTCTATAAAAATTTAAAGCTTCTTCAAGTGTATAAAATCCTTTGAAAAAAGGGGTAAAAAAATATTTCTACTTATTGTAGTATTTCCGGCCAATAATTATATATACTATGCTTTCTATCTTTAATTACTTCAAAGAAACTAAAATTTCTATTTTCTACTTGATTATGAATATATCTAAAATGATTAGATCAGGCATTAATGTTGTCTAATTATTGTTTAGAGTCACATGGCATTTAGATATTATCCAGTAGACAACGCTCCCTTTCTGGTAGTCTTTCTAAATTATTTCCTCTGACTTGGAGATTAGATCCTTGAGGGGCCATTCTTAAAGTGACATTCCCAAAGTTCATCATCCTCTGATCCATCTGCGCGATGAAAATAACGGGTTAGAAAATTAATAACTTGCCTACTTAAATTATTTGTTGAAATGTTATTTTTTTTATCTATATGTTCTATATTAATTTTATGATTATATAGTATCTCATATAATTTTAACCATTTTTCATGTCTTATCTTGTCAAAATTTGTATTTTTAATATATCTTACTATAGCCTCACAGCCCATTCTCATTGTAAATTCAGTATTTAAGAATAATTTAAAATTTTCTATACTATGTACGATGACCATTATTTCATAATCTAAATTAATTAAATAATTTTCTTTTATCTTATATTTTCCACTAGCATATCTACAAATCTTTTATTCATTTTTATCACTATATTTATTTTGTTTAGAATATAAAATTCCCCCATCCTAATTCACATCCATCTGTTTCTATTATTTTATATTCGTTATCTAATGGTAATTCTATGGATGGTAAATTTTTAATTTCTTGTTTTACTCTCTTAGCAAGCTCTATATCTGATTGATTAAAATATTTTTGTCCCCTGCTATAATTTACATACAATGGTCCTTCCTTTTTTCCTAAATCTTTAATAAAGTGTCTAGCATAATTTGATATTTATAAAAAGACTTGAAATTTTTTAGTTTCTTCAACTTTTTTTGAAAATTGTAAAATTGTCTGTACTATGTGTGGTTGCAATTGAATCTTTTCTTCTCCTGGAATTATTCTTAAAAATTCATTTTTTTACTTATTTATTTCCAATTTCATTTTTTCTTATAATTAAACCATTTTTTTATGAATTTATTCAAAGTTATCTCTAAATGTTTCATATGTTCTTTATGATTTTTGCTATGTACCAAAATATCATTTATATATACATAAAAAAATGGAAGAGAATTAAATATACTATCCATCTTTCTTTGAAAAATAGAAAGTGCATTTTTTAAATCAAAAGTCATAACTAACCATTCTAAATGTCCTAATGGAGTAGTAAAAATTGTTCATGAAATATAATCTTTTGCCATTTTTATTTGCCAAAATCCAAATTTACAATCAAATTTAGAAAATATCTTGCTATTTTATATTTTATTTATTAACATATCTTTATCTAGTATCTTATATCCATCTTCTGTGACATTATCATTTAATCTTTTGTAGTTTATAATCATTCTTGCTTTTCCTCTTTTAATTCCACTATGATTTCTAACCATAAAGGCTATTGATCTGTGTTAGCTACTAGATGGTCTTATTGATAGAATTTTGATAATTCAGATTTGAAAGAAATCAATAGATCCTTTCACCAAAATTGTAATGCTCCACGTTAAATCAAGGAGAACAAGAAAGCAGAAGCGTACCTTGATCCATAGATTAACAGTGATTCTGAACGGATTACAATCTTCCAATTGATCCATGATTTCCCTTGGAATTCTCAAAAAAACTCTGTTGATGGAGATGCAAAGGTTATAGAATATCACGTCAATTGGTGACCATGACCCCATGATAAATAATTGTAGGCAGTTATCATCTTTTATTTGTTTTAAATTGGTCCCTCATTAATTTAAAATAACCACCCGACCTCTACACTTTAATCCCATAATAATTGATACCCATTAGTCCAAAATTAAATTCGTTGGATCACTTTAATGGATTAAAACTATAAGATAGCAACGCACACTTTAATCATATACATGTGTGGCCCCAATTGATGAAATTTTTCCAACAATCTCCCATTGGGCCATACATATAATCTTTTAAATGTGCACAACCCTAAAATTTGCTATCATTATTAAGGGTATTTCCAAACAATCTTGTCCATTAGTCATATTAATGTAGGATCAAAGCGATTTTCGTCACACTTAACATGACTAAATCCATCAATGGTCACGTACACTCATACAACCAAATGACATAGATCAATCATGGGAGCGTAGTGTGGAAATTATATGTCATGTGATCCAAACATGTCTATTTCCAACTGGTCCAACCTTATTTCTTAAGTGAGATCAATACTTAACATAATAATAGAGTGGAATGAACTGAATACTTCATTTTTGTACAGAAAAATATCCAAATACACATATGTGTCGAAAATAAACATAAAGCAATGAGAATACAGACTCCCACTAAAACATGATATCCTCAAGAAATATAACACCCATGCGAGCAGCGTGCTCATGAAAGACCTTGGGTGGTAATCCTTTAGTGAGCGGATTCGCAATCATGGAGTTTGTTCCGATGTGCTCTATAGAAATCTATCCACTTTGTACTCTTTCCTTCACATCCAGGAATTTAATGTCAATGTGATTTACTTAGATGTGCTCCTGTTGTTGGAATACAGAACTGCCGAGTTGTTGTCACAATATAACTTTAGTGGTCTTTCTATGCCGTTCAGAATGCGCAACCCAGTGACAAAGTTTCGCAGCCATATTCCTTGGTTAGATGCCTCAGAGCATGCTACAAACTCTGTAGCCATGGTAGAAGAAGCTATGAGTGTCTGCTTGGCACTCTTCCAGGAAATAGCTCCTCTAGCTAGCAAATAGATATAGCCTGATATGGATCTTCTACTATCTTGGCATCCAACAAAATCAGAATCGGAGTACCCTATGATCTCCAATTGATCTGATCTGTTATATGTGAGCATGTAATCCTTTGTTCTCTTTAAATACCTCATAACCCTTTTGGCTACTTTCCAATGATCCATTCCAGGGTTGCTTAAATACCTGCGTAGCATTCCAACAATAAATGATATGTCTGGACGTGTACAAACTTGAGCATACATTAGACTCCCAATAGCTGATGCATAGGGAATCTTCTGCATTTCCTTAACTTCAAGGTCATTTTGTGGGCATTGTTTGTTACTAAATTTGTCTCCCTTAGCAACAGGGGTGTCACCTGGTTTGCAGTCTTGCATGTCAAACCTCTTAAGTACTTTATCGATATAGCTCTTTTATAATAATCCAAGAATACCTCGAGAGCGATCCCAATGTATCTGAATCCCTAAAACAAAAAATGCGTCACCAAGATCTTTCATCTCAAAATTCCTTGACAGAAATCTCTTGGTTTCGTGCAACATACCTATGTCATTAGCGACAAGCAGTATGTCATCAACATACAAAACCAGAAAAATATGCTTACTCTCACTGAACTTGTGATACACACAATCATCAACAGCATTCATCTCAAAATCAAATGAAATAATTACTTGATGAAATTTGTGGTACCATTGACGGGAAGCTTGCTTGAGCCCATAGATGGATTTCTCTAATTTGTAAAACATATTCTTCGGGGTCTCCAGACAAAAGTTTTTTGGTTGCACCATATAGATCGTTTCGTCAATGTCGCCATTGAGAAACATCGTCTTAACATCCATCTGATGTAACTCAAGGTCAAAATGTGCAACGAGTGTCATAATTATCCTGAAAAAAGTCTTTCGTTGAAACTGGAGAGAAAGTCTCTTTGAAATTGATGCCTTCCTTTTGGATAAAGCCTTTAGCCATAAGACAAGCCTTATATCTTTCCACATTACCTTTCAAATTCCTTTTGGTTTTAAAAATCCATTTGCAACCGATGGGCTTCGCACCTTCTGGTAACAGGACAAGATCCCAAACTTTATTGTCTTGCATAGACTTATACTCCTCATTCATGACATCAATCCACTGTCGAGAGTTGGATCCCTGTATGGCCTGATGGAAATTGATTGGATCATCTTCCATCATTCCATTATTTTCCTCATGTTCTTGGAGAAATACTATAAAATCATTCGGAATAGTATTTTTCCTTTCTCTCGTAGATCTCCTTAATGGCATTGGTTCTTGAGGTTGTTGAGTTTGCACTTCTGGAATAATTACCTCATTTTGGGTGGGAAGTTCTTCAACATTGTCTTGTTGAGGTTCTGGATATACTTCTTGATCAATGACAAGTATAGAAACATGTACATTGTCAAAAGTAATAGTAGGAATCGAGACCGATCCTCCCTCAACTTAATCTTCAAAGACAATGTCTCTAACCTTATTTCTCTCTCTAAACTCAAAATCCTCAAAAAATGTTGCAATTCCTGTTTCAAAAATTGATTTAAGTGTGAGATCATAAAATTTGTAGCCCCTAGATTGCTCAGAATAACCAATAAAGTAGCTGCTTACTGTTTTGGAGTCCAATTTCTTTTCATGTGGCCTATAAGGCCTAGCCTCAGCTGGACATCCCCAAATGTGAAAATTCTTTAGACTAGGCTCCAGAATGATTTTGGTAAGGTGGAATGACTTATCATACTCCTTATCATGTCCTTAAGAGTTCTGTTTCGTCTTTCAGCTACACATTCATGCTAGGTGATCCTGGTATAGTGTATTGAGGGACGATTCCACATTCCTCTAGGTATTTGGCAAATGGTCCTGGGCATTATTCACCTGATCCATCATAACTGCCGTAGTACTCACCACCACGATTAGATCTAACGCTCTTTATCCTTTTGTTGAGTTGATTTTCAACCTTAGTTTTAAAAATCTTGAACATGTCCATTGACTTAGACGTTTCATGAATGAGATATAGGTACCCATAATATGAGTGATCGTCTATGAATGATATAAAATATTGTTGATCATTCCAGGAAGTCGTAAGGAACAGTCCACAAATATCTGTATGTATCAATTCTAAGACATCCGAAGTTCTGTTAGCACCTAGTCTCTTTGTTTTGGTCTGTTTTCCCTTGATACAATCAATACATACATCAAAATCCATAAAATCAAGGGAATCCAAAATATTATCCAACACAAGTTGTCCAACTATAGCTTTTGATATGTGACCTAAGCGCTTGTGCCATAATTTTGCTGAATTTTCTTTATTTAATTTGCGTTTAGTACCACGTGATTCTACATGCAAGGTTTCATTATATAATGCAATAATATTAAGCAAATATAGGTTATCATATGTAGATAACGAATCAGTACAAATAACATTTGAATTTAACAAAAGACTAAACTGATTGTTTCCAAATGAACAACAATATCCAAATTTGTCCAACGAAGAAATAGAAATTAAATTTCGTCTAAAAGACGGTACAACGAAAGTGTCTTTCAAATCCAAATAAAAACTAGTTTTTAATAATAACCTAAAAGTGCCTATTACATCAACTTCCACCGATTTTCCATCACCCACATAGATGTATCTTTCACCATCATTTGTCTTTCGGTAGTTTAGGCAGCCCTGCATATAAACACTTTTATGAATAGTAGCACCAACATCTATCCACTAAGTGTTTCTAGGTACTGAAGCTAAATTATCCTCAGAACAGACTAAAGTAAGAATTGTACCTTCTTTTGCACGCCAATCGGGATATTTGGCACAGTCCTTCTTCACATGTCCAGTTTTGTTGCAAAAGAAACAAGTTCCTTTGCCTTCCTTCTTTTTCTTTTGTGCTGGACCCTTATGAATAGCTTCATATTCCTTCCTCTTTTTCTTACCCTTATCCTTAGAAGTGCTTGCTAAGTGAGCACTTTCAGTCCTTTCTTGCTTCAACCTTTCTTCCTCTTGCACACAATATGAAATGAGCTCATTTAGAGACCATTTCTCCTTCTGACAGTTATAACTGACCTTAAATTGACTAAATTGTGCAGGAAGAGAGATCAATACCAAATGGATGAGCAAGTCATCAGACAGCTCGAGCTTTAGTCCCTTAAGTTTTGAAGCAATGTGAGACATCTCCATAATGTACTCCCTTATGTTCTCCTTGCCTCTATACTTCATTGAAATCAAGCTCTGCAAAAGAGTGCTTGTTTCAGCCTTATCGTTTTTCACAAAACGCCTTTCAATTTTGGCGAGGAACTCCTTGACATTAGATACCTCTTTGATATCTACACCTCTAAAGGCTTCCGAAATGCCGTGCTTAATGATCAAAGTTCCTCTTTTCATGAGGTGAACTTTCTTCCATAAGAGAAGTGGGTTGCTCGATCCGAAGAGCAAAGTCTAGATCCATGCAGCCAAGAACAATCAATATGTTCTCCTTCCAATCCTTGAAGTTTGTCCCATTAAGTATGAAAATAGAATTAATATTGGCAGATATAGTAGCAGATGAGCTAGCTGTAGAGAGAACAAAATAAAAAAAGATTTATTATGCTCGATTTAATATCCACATTTAATAATTGATAAATTCAAATAATGGTAAATCCCATCTCAAGATACCTAGTGCAACATCAATATCAAGTCTTTGGATAGTAATATTAATTGCAAGTGGTACTTTCAGTGTAGCAATCAAACATTGACAATAACTCATGTCAAACAATAAATCCATCTTTGGATTGATTTATTATTCACATGGAAACCTTATAATTGTCACACATTCATCACCACAAGTGTGTATGTAATTCGGCCAGATATTAACCTTCCTTTGAGCCAGCTAATTTCCACATGAAAAGACACACACACAACATCCAAGCATCCTAAACAAACCAATCTACACAAAAGAGGCCGCTTTGGTGACATATTGTTTCAATTAGTTTACTTAAAATGCTGGACAACCTTAATTTTTCATAAATTATTACCAAAATTTTGAATTAGATTGTCCAAAACAATTAAACATTAATTAATACCTCTTAAAGAAGTATTAGTACCGAAATTTGAGAAAGAGAAACCCTAATTTGCATCAATAGATGCCTATGGAAACTTTAGGGACCTAAGGATTAATAATTAAATACTTTATGAGTTAAAATTTGAAAAATTTAAAACTTTAGGGGCCAATTTTAATTAATTATGAACATTGAGGGCTTTAATTGCAAAATTCAGAAGTTAAATGGCCCAAATTAATTTTCAAACTTAGGGGCTGAATTATTAAACCCATAACTTAAAAGGCCCAATTGGATGAATTCTAAATTACAGGGACTGAATCCTTAAATTTTAACCTAAATAAAAATTGCAAGCTGGTCCCTGGAATAACCCAAATTGCATCCAGGCTCCCATCTCCAAAATAATCACCCAAATCGTTTTTTTTTCTCTTACTCATGCGCCGGCACAGCCTTGCACCGGAACAACAGTGTCGACCGCACTTCGGCGCCACTAGCAACAGAGTGCAGTTCGCAGCAGCGACAACAGTGCTGCGTGGTGTAGCAATCTGCACCACCAACAGCCAAACAAACCAGAAAAAAATATATACGGACAGCAACTCCAAAACGAATTATGCCTAGCAATTCCTCAAAACAAAATCCATCTTTCACAGCCCAAACTTCAAACCAAAATTAATTCCCAAACTCCAAATGTTCAACCCGCATGAAAATCTCTTCCACAGCAAATCGAAACTTAAATTCCATAATTTCATGAAGTTTTTGATCCATAGAAGATATACATAATCTTATATACACAAATGGAGTTTTCTTCTTGAGGAATTTCGATTATCATATATATAACAGAAGGAAGCCGTATGCCCAAAATTTTCAAATATTTACGTGAAAGATAATAACCAAAAATTTCAGAATTCTTAAAACCTGATATTCTCAAAGATTCAATAATGGAGAGGCTTTGATACTACTTGATAGATTTTTAATAATTCAGATTTGAAAGAAATCAACAAATCCTTTCACCAAAATTGTAATGTTCCACGTTGAATCAAAGAGAACAAGAAAGCGGAAGCGTACCTTGATTCATAGATTAACAGTGATTTTGAACGGGTTACAATCTTCCAATTGATCCGTGATTTCCCTTGGAATTCTTAAAAAAAACTCTCTGTTGATGGGGATGCAAAGGTTATGGAATATCACGTCAATTGGGAACCATTACCTCATGATAAATAACTGTAGGCAGTTATCATCTTTTGTTTGTTTTAAATCGACCCCTCATCAATTTAAAACAACCACCCCGCTTCTACACTTTAATCCCATAATAATTAATGCCCATTAGTCCAAAATTAAATTCGTTGGATCACTTTAATGGACTAAAACTATAAGATAGCAACGCACACTTTAATCATATACATGTGTGGCCCCAATTGATGAAATTTTTCCAACACTTATTACTTTTAAATCTAATGATTCTTTAATTTATATATTAAAATCTTCTATATCTTGATTTGTATGTTTTATTTCTGCTGCTCTAATTTTTATATTTTCATTTATGATTTTTAATTTAGTATCTATTTTATTTTTATCCCAATATTTTATAAGGTCTTCTCCTATTATTTGAATTCTTGCAGCTAGTTCTAAGATCTTATCTATACTCTATATTTAGAAGTTGTCTTGTTAAAAATTATTAATTCTTTATTTTTTGGTATAAAATATGTTTTAAGTAGGACCAGTTATATTTTAATCGACTGTTCCAAGCAACTCGTACTCGACAAATGTCACAAAATATCTTTTCCTGTCTTCTAATTTATTACGCTACTCAACTGTGATTGAGCAGATCCTACGAAAATGTGTTAACTACTTTTTCCGCGGCTTCAAGTAGGACTTACAAAATATATATTTAGTAAACCCGATCAAGGATGACATTCAATTCTCTAAACATGTCACAAAAAATATCTTTTTTTCACCTCCGAATTTATTAAACTACTCGACTATGATTGAGAAAGACCTACAAACATATTTTAACAAACACGATGAAGCTAGACCTCTCGTACTCAACAAATGTCACAGAAAATCTTTCTTGTTTTTAATTTATCATTGTACTCTACCGCAATTTAATATGAACTCTGAACCAACAATTGAAGATGTCGACCTACAAACATGAGTTATCTATTTATTTCCGTAACATCAAGTTGGACCTAGAAATACAATTTGTCTGTTTTCTCCTGCATACTCGATGTAAATCAATTATGTTCATCACTCGACTTGGATAAAGTAATCTAGTAAAAAATGAAAATAATATTTTTTTTTAAAAAAAAAATATATATATATATATATATATATATATATTTTTGGTCACATGTATATCGCCCGCTAGTCATTCACGGAAAAAACCCACCCTTTATTACCAAGTGAGAAAAAACATGTGTAGGAAAGAGACACGAGAAATTCGATACACAATGCTCTAAGCTGACGTATATTTATTCTGTTCACAGTATTTTTCGAAGCTCATAAATTTCTCAATCTCTCTCTCTCAAAACCACCAGGATCAAATCAGAAGAAGAAGAAGAAGAATTCAATGGATCCTTGCCCATTTGTTCGTTTAGTTATTGAGTCATTGGCCCTTAAACTTCCTTCCGCCACCAAATCGGTGGGCCTGGCTGGAGTCGTCCCGTCCACCACCCCATGCTATGCGAAGCTCAAAATCAAGAACTTCCCTTCACAAACAGCACTCCTCCCCCTCTGTAACTCAACCACCAACGACCCACCGGATTCCTCCACTTCCGCAGCGGGCTTCCACCTCGACCCCGACGCCCTCCGCCGCCTCTCAAGCAAGCGCATTACCCTCAAAATCTCCATTTTTGCGGGCAGCATTGGACGCACTTGTGGGATCACTTATGGTAAGCTGTTGGGCTCCGTTCTGGTTTTGATTGACATTGGTAAAGCTCAGTCGAGGTGCGCCGTGTACCATAATGGGTGGATGAAACTCGGCCAGAACGGGAGCAAGCAGGATAAGCCGGTGACGAAACTGCATTTGACGGTCCGGTCTGAACCGGATCCTCGATTCGTGTTCCAATTCGGAGGTGAACCGCAGTGCAGCCCGGTGGTTTTTCAGATTCAGGGGAATATAAGCCAGCCGGTTTTCAGTTGCAAGTTTAGCGCCGATCGGAACCACAGGTCACGGTGAGGCCCCCAGCTCACTTTAGTAATATTGCATAACATGTGCCAGGGTGGTAGGTTTCGTAGGCTATGGACCTACCACCTTTGTCTTCAAGCATTTTCTTGAGTATTTGTTATATTTTAATTATTTCAAACATTAAGATAATGTTTTTTCCAAAGAAAGTTTAATTTTTTTATTTTTCAGTAAAATGATTATGCTTAGTAGATTTTGGTCAAAGTCAACTTTTTTATTCCAAATATTAGGGGGTAGAGAGAGAGAGAGAGAGGAGAAATTGTCCAAAAAAAAAAAAAATTGTCAAATCAATTTTTATATACATATTCTGTAGTACTATCCATTTTCCATTGATTATTATTTACTTGTTTGAACCTCATCCTTTTGAAAAAATTTATTTTTTAACATTATTTTGATATCATTTCAACTAAACATTATTCAATAAAATAATATTACACGCAAATTCAAAATTTTTTCTTATTTTTTAACTACACATTTCTCATCAATACACTATTCAAAAATTCGTTCTTTCCAAAAAAATGAGGCTGAAACAAGGGCAAAATTGTTTATAAACAATTATCTAACATAAAAAAGAAGACAAAATATAGCAAACCATATCATTAATTTTTTCCGAATTTATATAAATTAAAATTTATATTATATATTTTTGTCCCTTCAACATTTTTCGCCGCTATCTCAAAATAATGTCTCTTTCAATGCAGGGAAGGATTTTTCTTAGAATTAGTTACTCAAAAGTATTTAATTAAATCAAATAGGGACAAGAAAGAAAATTTAAAGATTTTATTTGTTTGTTTTCCCTATTTTTGGTGACAAAATTGGCTCAAAAATTTTAAACTGATAATTACTACGTTAATTGCTATTTCGTGTTCCCATTTAGGGAATACTTTCTTGCTATTATAAATCTGATTATTTGGTCAAAGGAACAAAGACTAAGCTATACAATTAATGGCCATTAATGTGTAACACTTGTTTCCATATCATGTGCGAGCTTTTATGATAATAATATTCTCTATTTGACTTTTTGCTGCTTAAGATTACAGTATCTTGGTTTTTTAAGGTTGTTTCCATGTGATGTTTCTTATTTTATGGAAAATCAGGTCTCTCCCTCCAGATTTCAACATCAACAAAAGAAGATGGATGATGAGAACTTTTTCAGGCGATAGAGACAGATCAGGAAGGGAGCGAAAGGGTTGGATGATCATAATTTACGACCTATCCGGTTCCCCCGTTGCGGCAGCCTCTATGATCACACCATTTGTCCCGTCCCCGGGGTCTAATCGTGTTTCGCGATCGAATCCCGGTGCATGGCTCATTCTCCAGCCTAATGGCGACACTGTTAGTAGCTGGAAACCTTGGGGTCGTCTCGAGGCTTGGCGCGAAAGAGGACCGGTCGATGGGTTAGGTTACAAGTTTGAGCTTGTAACCGACAATGGCCTAACTAGTGGAATCCCGATTGCTGAAGGTACGATGAGCGTTAAAAAGGGCGGGAATTTTCGCATTAATAACATGATCAAGGGTGGTTTCGTGATGAGATCGAGTGTGGAAGGTGAAGGAAAAGTGAGCAAGCCTACGGTACAAGTTGGAGTGAGGCATGTGACTTGCATGGCCGATGCTGCACTATTCGTCGTGCTTTCAGCTGCCATTGATCTCAGCATGGATGCTTGTCGTCTATTTTCGCACAAACTGAGGAAGGAATTTTGCCATGATGAACAAGAATCGTTCTTCTAGGACTTAAGTCGAAAAACGTTTCAAACTTTTAATTTCTTCATTTGCAGTGACAACCGTCGAATTCTAGGACTTCGGTTTGAGCTTGAAAGCTACCCTTTTTCCCCTTGTTACCCCTCAGATTTCATCTAAACCTAAGCTGCAAAATTTCTGGTGTAACCAAGATTTTGCTCAAGAGAGCTGATACTGATTCATTATGCAACTTTTACTTTCTAAACATCACAATTTTTGAGCCCTTTTATTTTGATTCTTGGTGGATGATAAATTGATTTATTCTTTCGTTTTTTATGACTAAACTTTTACATACAGTTTGACAATGTAAAGCGATAAGATGAATTTAATTTGTTTGCGATTTAAGGTACAGTCCACTTCTGCCTAAGCATGTCTACAGTTGTAGACATTTTAGGATCAATCTGGTTAGAGTTATCAATACACTTGTAACATACACGATCAAAGCTATACGCAATGTTAGATTGCCTGCTTATCAATAACGTCGACAAGATGGCTTCAACTAAAAGGTCATTATAGCAACGATGATTATCTTGATGGGCTAACTAATTTGCCATTAGAAGTAAAAAGTGAACACTCTAGTGTGACATTTTAAATCGATGTCAAATATGATGTTTCATTTCTTTCCACCTTAAAACTTCATATCCACTATGAAAAGTTAGATATTTGCAATATTTTGCCTTTGATAAAAATTTTCAAATTTACCCACTTCAATGGATTAAAAATATTATCCATTTGTTCATTAGTCATTTTTATCTACTTATAAATTAATATTTATAAATTCTTCCTAAATAGACCTTAAACTCAACTCTTTTCCAACTTCAAAAACTCAAGCATGATAGGATCTTCCGCCAATGGCATTCCCTCTCTTTCAATAGCCTAATAAAACTACCAATTTTTAGCTTGGGATAAATTTTGAAAAGTTGAGTCTTAGGTGCACTCAATTACAAAAATTGTTAAAACAGGTGATTGAATTGCAATAAAATTGGTCAAAACCCGTCAAACCTCATGACATAATAAATTTTTCATTTCAGAAAACTAGCAACCCAAATATGTTAAATCCCTGTTTGTTTTCAATTTTTTTGTCCAATTTTAATCCATTTTCGAATCGTTGCTACACTGTCAATCATGATTATTGACTTCTTCTGTCACAATGAGTCTCACGTGCTGGCAAAAAAGGGTTGAAAAATCCACTATTTTCTTCAAAAAGTTGGTAACAAACAGTGGCTAAATCAACCATTTATGGTCTAGATTAAGAGACAAAAATGGAAAATGGAAGGTACACGACATGATACGACTAAGAAATGTTATTTTTGAAAAAAAAAAAAATGTAGGACATCAAATGCCAAAGACAGTTATATAAATAGTATTATTTTTCTTCTATAAATTGAATATTTAACTTCAAAAACTCTTCAATATACATTAACTAATAAAAATACCGTATTCGTATTAATCTAAAACATACTATCATTGTCATCTTAAATGAATTCTTAAACAAAATCTGGTGAAAAGCAACACGTTTAAAATTTCAAAAAAAAAAATTATTTATAAACTAATTAATTAAATATATTTTATTAATTAAATATATTAAGGTCACAATTTTATACAATTTCGTCACAAATTATTTCTTGATCTTAATAAAAAAAATTATAGATCACAAATTAAAACATTTATAGGTCACAATTTATTCATCAATCACAAATTTATCAAATTAATAGGTTACATATATCCATTAGTCACAAATCACAAATTTTATAAATCACAACTTATTTTATGGTCATAAAATATATAATTAATTAGTTACAAATTAATTTTCTATCTCAACTTATCAAATCACAAATCAAGAATTTTATAGGTCACAGATTATTTCTCGATCACAAATAAATTTTTTTATAAGACACAAATTATTCATCGATCACAAAATCAAAACTTTTATTGGTCACAATTTATCGATCACACGTTATTTTAGTCACAAAATATCCAAGTTATTGGTCAAAACATCGTAAGATCCACCAACACTAGATTCACTTATGATCTAACAAAAATAACTGCTATTGCCAGATCCACTACCAGCGCCACCACCACCCACAAAAACCACTACCACCACCACCATTCCCACAACCAACAATCACCAACACCATTGCATCGCCACCACCACTGTTCAAAAAATCCCAAAAGCCAACAACCGCCAACATCACCGCACTGCCACCACCACTGTGCCAAAAACACCACACAGAAATCTCCAGCTACATCTCCTACACCCATCGTCGAAAAGCCATAAAATGTCTTGCAACTTCATTATCCTCCACCAATACCTCTACTCAAACCACAAAACATTCACCATCCACCCCAACAATTCTCACGTCATGTTCTTCCTCTGTAAATTTCATAGATTAGTTCATTTAAAAAAAGCTATGATGACAATGGTCGGAGTTTATGGTGATAGCCGGCCAAATCTGCAACAAATAGAAAGAAGTCTCGTCTCAACTGTACGCAGCCTCACGCGACGTTGTATCATCACGCATTTTTTGTTTCAACAACTTTTCATCTCTTCTCCAACGTCTTTGCAGGTGGCAAATGCGAGGTGGAGAGAATGAGAGGTAAGACTAGAAAGAGAGAATAGATTGAAAGGATGAAGAGAGGGAGAAAATGGTGGAAAAGGTTTTAGGATTTGGGAAGAAAAGAGGTGGGTATGGAGAGATATAAAGAGAGAGAAAAGAGAAGGGAAATTAAATAGGATTCGGGATAAAATTGTATATTTAATATTTAATATTTAAACATGAAATATCTTATTTATAAATAATGAAACCTCCTCCCTATTTTTAGAATAATTGATTTTTAAAAATAGGATGTGATGTAATTTTCACTTTCAAAAATCAAGTGCACCCACCCCATTCCCAACCCACACGCCCACGCCCACGTCCACGTCCATGCCCACATAATAGAGATTTGCTCTCTCTCTCTCACATTCAATTCTTCCCAAAATCACCTCTGTCTCTTAGATCCACATCGTCATTGCTCATAGGCTGCTGGATGCCCACTGTCGCTTAGCTCTCTCTTTTATTTCGATTCTTCCTAAAGACACCCCTGTTTCCCATATAAAAAATAGCTGCATAAAAATTTCATAAATTTGATTAAAAATATATCGTTAGAACTAGCGGTGAATACGACAAAGAATGAAAAAATAGTCTTTTTTTGCACCTGAAATTTAAGAGACTTCACCTGTCCAATTATATAAGGAACCAAACAAAAAGGGTTAAAGAAAAAAAAAACTATATATGGAACCATTAAAGAAAGAAAAAAGAACATATTTTTACCCAAAAAAAAAAAAAAAGCAATATTGTTACATAGAACAGAACCGAAAATATCAATTCCTTCAACAAAGATAAGAAGTGCAATAGAAAATAAAACATCTTTAAAATTCAAAATTTGAATAATCCTAGAACAGGAACTAAAAACCACAATCAAACAAGGCAGAGACCCACAATAAAAATCTGTCCATCCAACCATTAAGGTTTTTAGGCATTAATGTTGCCCCCGACACAAGAATATTGTCACACCTCCCGGGATAAAACTCGACAGCGAAAGGAGCGGAGCAAGAATAACACTTAAATTGAAACCTCCATATGGGTACTTTAAGCAATGATTCCCAGCCAACTTCTTCTTTCACCGTATCAAATCTGTCGCCTTTTTTCATGCAAACCCCACAATGCTCACAGTAAACCGTCAATGCCAACATCTTTTTCACCTTAAGTTTCTTGGTTTTCTCCTCGAAAATGTTTGGAACATCTGATTGTGATGGACAATTCTTGTCGGTTCCCATAGAAAAATCTACTTGACCGAGATGGTTTTCTGCCTCTCGAGGCTAGGAATTTTGTGCGTGTAGAGATTTTGCATGCAGAGCCCATAATGTCTCCCATTCCTATATGGGTTTGAATTTGGATTTAATATGGAAACTGATGAAAATTGGAAAAGATTATTTATGGAAACTGGTTAATTAATTAATTATCTTTCTTGACTAATTAATTTCTCAGGGTACGTTTTGAATCGTATATTTTTATTACACTATAAATAGGTACATATCTGATAAAAATATTAATATATTTTGTTGATGAAACGTAATAATATATTTTATGATAATATTAAAATAGTTATAATTTATTGTCATCATCTTATCATCGTTATTATTGTCAATCCCATCTTGAAAAGATGGACGTAGCAAGTGATTTGCAATCCTACCAGAAATAATTAATACATTTCTCACAGAGGCATACGATCAATTGATTCAAAACTTAAACGAAAAAGTAATTATATAGAAGAATAGATACTCATATATATATGTTTGGCTATGCTTCAATGTTATTTTTAAGTACTTTCATATATTTAGCAACGCTCTTTGTCTAGATTTCAAATACCTAAGCTTATAATTAATGAAAAAAAATTAACTGTTCACAATGTTATAAGCTAAAGAGAAAATAATAGAAAAGTCAATAAATTTGTGTGTATTATATTGAGAACTAAAGTCTCATATTTAAAGGGAAAAAAATTAGAGATACAATGATAATAAAACTTAGGACTACAACAGTAGAATTGTCATTCACTAGTAATCATATTATTTACAGTCGTTCCCTTTGAATGATACAATATAAAATATTTGCCCCGTTAAAAACTTGACAAGAAAATTTAGTGGGCCAAATCTTGATCGAAGGAAAAAGAGTATAGATGCCCCCTAATTTCAATTCTTGTCTTGTACGCCAATGTCTTCAATATTTTAATTTTTGGTAAATTATATCTCGTGTTGTCTTGTACAGTTTTCAAATAACACCGTCTTCATACAAGATATTTATAAACCTTCGATGACTTTAGTAACATGATAATTCGAATAATAGCTCTTTCTTGATCTTCGAGAGTCTCATACATATCAAAGCACTGTCTTGATGGTAAATGTCTTTTAGGTTATGAACATTCATTACACAAAAAATATGCATCATTAAAGCCTTATAAGGAAAAACTCTATGAAAAAATTTTTAATGAATGAAAAAGAATACATTATTCTTTTAAGTATGATACAAAAGTTGCCTCATTAAAAATATTGTCAGGAAAATCAAATGGAACAAATTCTTGGTCAACAAAAAAAGAATAAGCGTATCACTTCAATTATATGGCTCAAGCATAAAATTTTTCAAGGATAGTATTAAAATCATAAAAGATAAGTTAGTTCTAATCATGTTTATTACATGAATGTCAAATTTCATACATTGTCAGGCTAACAAGATAGAAACTTGTGATTGTATCCACACCACAAGATAATTTATCTATTTATACAAGTCTTTGCGAAAACATTATGCTATGAGTCGTATATTGCATATTACGACTTAATTTTATCCTATTTCCATTTCGCATATGAATACACCTTTATGTGTTTAGGCTATAGATCCAGAAACTTCAAGTTTCTCAAGCAAATTCAATTTGATAGAATTGCGTCGATTTATTTTGGATACTCATTGTTTCGATCAATATGTTGTGACGAATTTATTTCGATTTCTTTCTATTTAAAATATGATGCAATATATCATGTGCAAGTGTTGTTGACAACTTTTCTTTTTCGATTCTGTTTCTTTTATATAACATAACTTGTAGAAATATCTCAATTTTCAACATCCTCCTTAATGAGACCATATTTGCTAATTGCTACATTTTCGTTTGAAGATTTTTATTATAATCGAATATTATCACGCTTCAGGCGTACCATAAATTTATCAAATATAATTTTAACTAATTGTCCTCCAAGACGTTAATTCAAGTCGAAGCATATAAAGCTAGTGTCTGATATATTATCGATCTCTTTGATCAGTAAATACATTTAAATGGATTGTCTTTCTAATTTCTTGTTCGAATTATCTTTTACAAAAAGTTAGATAATGATGTATTTGTACATTATTTTCAACTGTTTGAAAAACTTTAATTTGTCATGTGGGCCTGCATATATATTAATTGTGTATAAGACTATCTTAAAGTTAAACATAAAACTAAAGTGATTTAATAAAGAATTAAATTGTTTAGCTAGGGCATCTAAATAAAGTGGGCTAGATTAAATGAGTAAAGATCAGATTCCTTTAGAATTATATCTCATGTTGAACAAAATATATATATGAAAATTATTTATAGGGTTATATCCCCAATTTATATGCAACTTTTTATTTTTTGTGTCATTCTATCAACACAAGAATATAAGAGAAAGCATATTGAAGAAGAAAATTCGAAGCCCACAATCAAGAATCAAGAAGAATAAATTCAAGAATCAAGATTATGGATAAAAAATAAAAATAAATAAATAAAACCAAACCAAACCAAACAAGAATTAAAGAATCAAATAAGGCAAAACTCAAGATTAAAAGTAAAAAAGCCAAACACGAAGAGATTGTAGTAGATCTTTAAGATTCAAGATCCGGAATTAAGATCCAGTAATAAAGAATCATTTTCAAATAATTAAGGTATGTTCCGCAATATTAATTTTCTTGGTGATTGAAAATGGAGGATCTAAGTAATAAAGAAATTTAGGTTTTCAAATTCTAAATTTTCTAGTTTTATAAAGTTCAAAGTTTTATAAAATTTTCAACAAGTGGTAACACAGCTGACTCCATGTTAAACCATTGAGATTAAAGGAAGAATTTTGTAGTTGAAATTCATATATTGAGTTTTGGAATCTTTTAAATTTTAGCTAAAAATTACTGACGATCAAATTTTAAGGTTAAAAGTTATAATTTGGATTTTCCAATTTAAGATATGAATTTTAACCCCTAAAATTCAAAAAATTCAAACTTCTTTTTTTTTGGATTTTTCAAAAATTCTGGTTTAAAATAGCAGTTGTTGTGTTCAGGCGCTGCAATGTGACTATTGCTGCAGCCATGGCACTACAGGGTCGATTTCACATTTTTTTTTCTTTTGACCATAAAAGAGAAAAATAATAATAATAATATAAAGGGGAAACCAATTTCAAATCTTGGTACTTAATATTTATTTCACATTATTAATTTTCTAAAATATATTAATTAAAACAACATGTTACCAAAATAACATCTCTTTTCTAAACTAATTTATTTTGAATATTAGAAAGGTTGTATTGTACAATTCATGCAGATATTCACTGATCCAAAGAAAGGTCAATATTTGACCAAATTATTTGCACATCTGTGGTTATAAATATGTGACAATGATAAAGTTTTCCATTATGTAAACATTGAGTCGGTCCAAAGATTGATTGGATGTTTGACCGAATTTATTGTCGATATTTGATTACTATACCAATAATACTACTTACAAGTTTATATTTTTGTTCAAAGATTAAATATCAATGTTGTGTTCGATCTTTTGTGATGGGATGATGTGATCGAAGGAAGGCATCAATTTGGCAATGTCTGAGGTGTGTTGGAGAGAGGATAATGGCAAACTCGAGACTAAATGGATGTGAGAAAAGAATTTTCCTTCTTCCCCGAAAGTTTTATTTTAACTTGAATTCGTAATTTTGGTAACTTTTTATATTTTTTTAGAGTTTTATTCCATTTTAAACTTTGTTTTTAGGTTTATTATCTTTCATTGTATAATAAGACTTTTGATATTTAAGAAATTAATTCAAGAGGCAAGTTGCTTCAAATATTTGTTCTTGATTGAACAATGTTCGAACTTATCAAGAATCGAATTCTTGTGGTGTTCAAAACTATTGGACGAGATTCTTGAATCTTATAATTAGGAGATCGACATATCAATTGATTGTTGGTAGCTTAATTTAATATTTTTGGGTCAAATCTAAAACCTTGTTGTTTGGCTTTCTTGGGTTTGGTTTCAATCTAGTTGTGGATTTCGTAGCCATTGCTGCTACGTGAGTTTACGTTATGGGACCCACTATTATTTGAAATTATTGATTGTCCAATACGAATTTTCATGTGAACATGCGAATTAGGTTTAGGTTCTTTATTCGATTAACCCATCTACTTCTGCAATATCTGCCGACATCAATTCAATTCCTATGCTTGAACTAAAATTTAAGGACTGAAAAGAGAATGTTTGTATCGTTCTTGGTGGCATGGATCTAGACCTCGCATTAAGGACTCAACGATCCTCTACTCTTATAGATAAAGGTTCCACTAATAAAACAGGACTTGAATAAGTGGAATTGTTTAAATTGCATAAGTCTTATGATCATGAAGTATAAAAGATCAGAAAAATTCAACGACACTATATCCAATAAGGTAATTGTCAATGAATTTCTTAAAGAAATATTCCAAAATGCTTTACGAAAAGCGATAAGGTCGAAACTCGAACGCTTCTGCCAAACTTGGTTTGTCTAAAGTATAAGGCTAGAGAAAGTATAAAGGAGTACATCATGGATGTGTCTCATCTTACTTCAAAACCAAAGTTATTAAATTTGAGCAATCTGACGACTTGTTTGTGCATTTGGTTTTGATTTCGCTTTTTGCATAATTCGATTAGTTTAAGGTCAGTTACAGCTGTCAAAAGAGAAAGTTGACTCTTAATGAGCTTATTTCATATTTTGTTCAAGAAGAAGAAAGTCTAAATCAAGAGAAAACTAGAAGTACTCACTTGGCAAGTATCTTTAGAGACAAGTTATAGAATAATAAAGTTGCATCCCGTTCGATTTAAAGGAAATAGCAAATGCCTGAAAAAATCATCTAGCTGTTACTTTTGTAAAAATTTGGAACATATGAAGAGAGATTATACTAAATACCACGATTGGAGTGTAAAGCTAAGTACACGTCTCATTTTGGTCTGTTTTGAGGTTAATTTAGCTCAATGCCTAGACACACTTTGTTGATAAATTTTGGTGTCACTATTCAAATAAGTGTGTCTATGTAGGTTGCCTAGGCAGCCTAAAGCCAATTGATGCTGAAAGATTTCTCTATGTAGAACAATGGCTAATTAGTTAAAGTTGAGACTATAAGTATTTTAGGTTATTGTTAAAGAATGGCTACTATTTGGATTTGAAAGAGACATTTGCAGTACCGTCTTTTTGGACAAAATTTGGTTTTTGTTTATGAATTGAAAAAATTCGATTACTTTATTCAATTAAAAATAGTCAATTTAGTTTTTTCTTAATTCAAATATTTTGGTACTAGTTCTTTATCGATTATGATAACCTATATTTGCTTAATGTGGTAGCCTTTTATAAGAAACCTTGCATGTAAATTCACATGGTATTAAACAAAAATTAAACATTGAGAATTTTGCTTTATTATGACACGAGTGATTATGTCAAATCTCTAAAAGGAAAATTGGAAAATCTCGTGTCAAAAGAAATTCTTGAGTCTCTTAATTTTGCAAACTCAAGTTTTTATGTTAATTACGTTAAGGAAAAATAAACAAACATAAGGAGATAAAACTTTGGACGTCTTAGAACAAACTCAAATGAATATCTGGGGATCATTTCCTTTGGCTTCTTAAAATGGTCGACAATAATTTATTATATTCGTAGACGAATTTTTATCACTATGATTACCTGTATCTCATTCATAAAAAATCCTAATCATTGGACATGTTCAAGACTTATAAGGATGGGGTTGAAAATCAACTTAGCAAAAGAATAAAACACGTCATACATGTCCATGGTGGTGAATGTAATGGCAAATATGACAGGTTGGGAGATCAATGTCCAAAGCCTTTTGCTAAAATTTCTAGAGGAATGTGGAATCATTCCATACTACACTAGAATCTATCTAGGTTGAAGCGCTAATTACTACAACTTAAATTTTCAATAAAACTCCAAGTAAAGCAATTGTTAAGGGGTTACAAATTTTAAAGATCCTCCTATTACGTCCATTTTTTAAATGGAAAATGTCCAATTCTTTGAGGATGTAGAGTTTGTAGGGGGAGATAAGGTTTTAAGGTTAATAATTTTGTCTTTGAAAAAAAAAAAAAAAAAAAAAAAATATATATATATTTCTTTTTTTGCA
>NC_036249.1:20302011-20477880 GCF_002742605.1 Olea europaea var. sylvestris | reverse complement strand
TTTGGATAATTTTATAGTCTTTCTCCAAGATAGTAAAGATGGTATGGTATTGGGGGAAGAAAATTTCATTAATCAACTTTCATCATACAAGGCAAAGGAATAATTCTCAAGAGTAGATTGATGCCATAAATAAAGAGGTAAGTTCATGAGTAACAATGACGTTTGAGAATTCATCTCATTACCTGAAGGTGCGAAACCTATTGGTTATAAATGGATATTTAAAATCAAGAGAGATTTGAATGGTAATGAGAAAGGATATAAGGTTCATCTTGATGCGAATAAGTTTACTCAAAAAGAAGGCATTGACTTTAAATAGACTTTCTCTCCGATTTCTACGAAAGAATCTTCTAGGTCTATTATGGCACTTGTGACACATTTTGATCTTGAGTTACATCTGATAGTTTACAAATTAAAGAAATCAATCTATGGGCTTAAGCAAATTTCCTATCAATAGTATCACAAATTTCATTAAATTATTATCTGGGTTGGTTTTTAGATAAATACAGTTTGTGATTGTATATATCACAAGTTCAGTAGCATTAAGCATATTTTTCAAGTATTGTATGTCGATTACATACTATTTGCCTACAATGATATATGTTTATTGCATGAAATTAAGAGATTTCTATTATGAATATTTGAAATGAGATCTTGATGATGCCTCTTTTGTGTCAGGGATATAAATACGTCAAGATTGTTCTCAGATTATATGTGGATTATTACAAAAAGAGCTATATTAATAAAGTTCTTAAAGGATTTTGGATGCATGTCCGTAAACTAGGTGATACCCCTATTACTAAGGGAAACAAGTTTAGTCTCAATTAATACCCCAGTGATAAACTAAAAAAAGGAAACTACGGAAAATTCCATGTACTTCAACAACTGAGAGTTTAATGTATTCTATTGTTTGCATACGTCTAGATATAATATTCATTATTTGAATGCTAGGTAGATATTTAGACAACTATGGGGTAGAATTTGGAAAATAACCAATTAGATTATTCAGTATTTATAGAGAATTAAGGATTACGTGATCATATTCAAGATAATTAGACCAATTGGAGATCATTGGATATTCTGATTCTGATCATGAAATATGTCTGTGAAATTTTGTCACTAGGTTACACATTTTGGATGGATTTGAAAGACCGCTTTAGTTATTTCATGACAATAATAGTCTTATATTCTAACACGAACTTAATAATGTCAAAATTTATAGATATCAAGTTTCTAGTTAATAAGAAAATAATTCATAGTGTTCAATTTTTATAGAATAATTAAGACAAACTCTATAATTGTGGATCCCCTTACTAAGGGGATATCACCCAAGGTCTTTCATGAGTATATTGCTCACACGGGGTTGCATCTTTTGATAATATGTCAATTTAGTAGGAGTTTTTATTCGGATGTTGTCTGTTTTAGACATATAATTATATCCATAGATATTCGATTTATTTCAAAAATAAAGCGTTCAATTTAGTTCCACTCCGATTAAAATTTATGGTTGATCTCATTAAAGACTAAGGTATGACCAATTGAAAATAGACAAGTTTGGATCACATTGCATGTAATTTCCATACTACATATCCACAACTGATTTATGTCATTTGATTGTATTGATATATATGACCATTGAGAGTTTAGTTATGATATTTATAACGAAGATCGCTTTGATTTTATATTGACGTAATTGATGGACGGGATTGTTCGGAAATGCTTTTGGTTATGATGACAAAATTTTGAAGTAATAAGGTTATATACATTTATCAAGTAACATATGTGACCCGAATGGGAGATTGTTGGGAAAATTTTAATTTGTCATGTGGGTTTGCATATATAATTAATTGTGTATAAGGCTATCTTGAAGTTAAGTCCAAAATTAAAGTGATCCAATAAAGAATTAAATTGTTGGGCTAGGGCATCTAAATAAAAGTGTGGGCCGGATTATGTCTGTAGATACCAGATTTCTTTAGAATTGTATTTTATGATGGGCGAAATACATATGAAAAATTATATTTAGCATTATGATCCCCAATTTATATGTAACTTCTCATTCTTTGTGTTATTCCTTCAACACAAGAATACAAGAGAAAATATATTGAAAGGGAAAATCTAAAACCTACAATCAAGAATCAAGAAGAATAAATTAAAGATTCAAGATTATGGTTCAAGAAACAGAATCAAGAACAAAAATTAAATAATCAAAAGAGACCAAACTCAAGATTAAAAGTAAAGAAGTCAAATATGAAGTATTGCAGTGGATTTTCAATATTTAAGATCCGGAATCTAGATCCATTAATAAAAAATCATTCCCAAAGAATTAAAGTGTGCTTTGCATTATTAATTTTTTTGGCGATTTGACATGGAGGTCTTAGCAATAAAGAAATTTAGGTTTTCAAGTTCTAAAGCTTCTAGTTTTATAAAGTTTAAAGTATTATAAAATTTTCAATATAAACTTCTTAATTCATCCCCCAAATGTTAAAAAAATTGTTCAATTATATTGACAATCAGAAAACCACATTATAAAAATGTCACCCATTTAAGATAAAGGTCCAAATTACTCATTTATCGTCAACATTCTTTACGTTTATGTTTCAGTGTATTGTGTTGGTCAATTTTATATATGCTACACTATCAAAATAATTAGATGAAAAAAATTTAAACTTCGACCATAAGCCAAGTTATATCAGGGAAAATTTCACGTTGTTATGATACAAAATGGCATTCCATAGATAGAAATAAAACTTAATTTGTTTTCAATTAAATTAATTGGATGTATTAGGCGAGCAACAAAGTTAAACCATTTATCAACATTTCAACTAATACTTATTAAAAGATTGGGATTTAGGTTCACTAGCATTAATGAGACACACTGTCTTGATTATGTAATATAGAAATAATGCTCATAATTTAAAATTTGAGCAGTAATTTTGCAAATTTTAGATTGCCAGAAAAATAGGGAATTCAATCCCTATTTTGGCCAGTAATGATCAATGGCCTATTTTCAATAAAGAGAACAAATAACATATAGGAATTAATTGAATTAAAAAAATATCATGGTTCTTCGCTAAATGTTTATTTGAATTCTCATTTCACATCATTATTGATTCAGTAATGATCTAATTGGACAAGCCAAACAATAAAATTGAAAGAGTTATTGAACTTCTTATTCAATACAATATTTATCAAAATGGTCATTAGAGTTTAGTACATTGTACCAATTAAGAAACAATATTAAAAACTTTATAATTTTCTAATTTATTTAGTGGAGAATAAATTACTAGTAATAGCAAATTTATTCATTCATATAAAATAATATTAACTTTTCTTGAGTCTATAAACAATATTTTTCAGGAATATTGATAAAAATAAACTATTGCTTCTTTAAAAGCAATTTTAATTAAAATTGCAGTTCTCCAAGATCAATATAATGTTTATATTGAAATGTCTAATTCGTAATTTTTAAAAAATAACAACATATTACTCTTCAAGAATATTAATAAACATAAAATTGTGCTTCTTTTATAGCAACACAATATTTTTCTAAAATATTGATTTGTATTAATTGAGTCAAATAATTATAATTAAGCAATATTCTTCTTGAATATTTAAATATCTTAATCATATTTCATTCTAGTAGATGCTTCTTCTAGAGAAATAGGTTAATATTGATTATTCTTCTAGTAGATGCTTCTTCTAGAGCAATAGGTTAATATTCTTTTGAAAATTATAATTATAATATCATGCTCTTTAGTAGTAATAACATTTTATTATTTATGGAGTAACAAATTATGTAAAAATTTTCTCTTCAAGAATAAAATATGTGTGTGTGTGTGTGTGGTCTTACATGATTTTGCTTTTCGAGATCAAGTAAATCTAACTAGATTATTAATCAAAAATTATAATGTGCTACTTCAAAAGCATGTTTTATTTTACTATTGTTTCTTCAAGAACAATAAATCAGTATTTTTCTTAAATATTGAAAATTATAATTCATGCTATTTAGAAGTGAGTAGATTACTTCTAAAATATTAATTATAATATTGTGTTACTTCATGAGCAACAACAATTAAGAATAAATTTAATAATTAATGTTTTATTACAAAAAAAAATAAAAAACAATGATGAAACATTAAAATCATACATCACAATGATAATATTAGTTACTTTATAAACACACATGAAATATTTGCTTGAATTTATTAACACGAATCGAATTGAAAAGGTATATATATATTAACATAAAATTTGCATTTTTCCCATTAACGTGAATTGATTGTTTATGTGCGTGGCGTTATAAAATATATTTTTATATTAGACTAAATAATAATAAAGAAATTAGTATCATAGAGGGTATAATTATCATTCACTAGTAATCATATTAATTACAGCATACAAACATAATTACACAAAGTTTTGAAAACCAGCCTAGTCATTGACCCAAAAAACTTGAAGGGTCAAGGGTAAATAGTCGAACCGAGGTTAAACCGTGATTGCCGAAATTAACGTAATAAATAGATTTATTATTTATATATCGTATTAAAATTTTTATTAGTTAAGATAGCATTTTGAATCCCATTATTTACCATTTATAACTCATGAAATTTTTCATTCGGTGAAAAAATTTTATGGGCCCAAACAATTTTATAGTCCATATACAGTGGTGCAAAGGCTAGGAGTGAAGTCATCTCACGTCTTGCTGACAGTCACAGTGTAGGGGTTCGATTCCTGAGACATGAAATTGGACTCCTTGTAGGCATAATGTACAAACAGCCCTTGTTCCCACTACAACAAAATGGACATTTTACGGAATGCATTGCGTGCCGTAAAAGCCTATTTACGGCGCGCAGCCACATCCCGTATAAGGCAATGCCATAAATAGGTCGTAAATGCACGCCGTTAGGAACTATTTACGGTGTGGAAATGCATGCCGTAAAAGTATTCACTATTTACGGCGTGCATGTGTACGCCGTAAATAACAGTACGACTATTTATGGCGTGCACTTGCACTTCGTAAATGCAAGAATATCGACTTTATACGGCATGCGCATGCACGCCGTAAATGTCAAATTTATTTTTTTTTTTTTAAAAAAATATGTTCATTTAGTTGTTTCCTCCAGTTATTCCATCATTCTGGTCTTACAATGGCATCAAATTCACACTACGAATATATAACTCGTGAATAATCCCCCCAAGCTCTTCCCAAGAAAGTTCTTCCTTCTACCTCAAGCATGTATGAGCTGCTACTGCATATCCATCCTCTAGAACATGGAGAGCACACTACTACTCAATTCATCATTATTAAAGTCAACTCGAAACTATCTGCAGGATTAGTCCATGCTCCAATACACTCAAGTTTAGCAGCACAACCATTTTCAATCAATGAAGGCATTTTAGAACTCAAACCACTTAACTCTGCAATTTATTTGGAAATTCTTATTTCAATAGCTGAAGCACCTACAGAGAAAAAAAATTTATATATACAACTATTAGTTTCCAAGCATGAAGCCATACTATCAGATTAATTATCTCAACGCTCATTCTCATAAGAGGAAAAAAAAAAAAAAAACAAGTGAAGAAGCTTACTGGATTTTTCTTTCACAATGTCCGTCAAATATGGTAGCAATCTTCTTTAGTTAAAAGAGCTCAGTGTCTTGAAAACCTTCCTTTCGGCACATGAATTCAGAACCTATAAGAGTTCAACAAAAGTTTTCAACTTAAGACATTTAGGGTCAAAATATTTGAGCAAAAAGTATAATGTTAGTTTGATGCAAATCAAACTACAGAGATTACATCTTATTCTATTATTTTATACAATTTAAACGGACAAAGGCTATTTCATTACCGTTTTGCTTTTGCAAAATGGATCCGTTTGTTGAAATCGTCGCCTTATCCTTCATCAAATTGAAGCCATTTTATGAAATTGCTAGAGATGCTCGATAACTCCAAATGAAACAAACTTTATTATTTGCTTAAGTTGAATGAATTCGTGCATTCATAAATTCAAGGTATATTGAGCTAACCAGAAGTATATTAGCAAAATGCTCAAGAAGACACTAGTGGACAATTCTAAAAAAGAGGTATACAAGCAATGAAATTATATCTATATAAAGAGCTGATAGCATCATACACCAAAGAAAACTACAATGTTTATGCTTACATATTGGTGGTAGCATATGATAAAGTAGAACCAGCAAGAGAAAACAAGTAAATGTTTTCTTCCTCTCTCTCCATGGCAAAATAACTGCAACTGCAGTAAGAAAGTATAATGTCACACTCAGAAGAGATAAGTAATGTATTAAGCCATTGCCCTTTTCTTTAACCTGAGACATAGTGGGGGCAGGGGAGAATGAATTTTGATTGTCAGACAAGTTATTACAAATGTGTGGCTAACAAACACATTCTACTTGTGTTTTCCTTGATATGGATATAACATTTTGATGCACGAGGTGTGTATATAGGTCATAAACAAGAAATTTATCTAACCAGTCATCAAGGACAATAGTCATGAGCAGTACCTTATTCTGTTATTCATCTGTATTCATATTTGAAAATGGACAAGTTAGCTTTAAATAAGTCTTGGTGTCTACAGGAAGTCCTTGTAGCTATGTACTATTGATTCAGCTCATCACTGCTGTATTGCTTAAATAACGGTATAGCTTAACCTCTTTCAATATTAACTTTCATTTTTGAAATGGAATACAAGTATTTTACTCTATCTTAACAAAACTCCATAATCATCTTTAGAAATTGACAACAAATGTAAAAAAGGAAGCGGTTAGCTAATCAAGTTTTAGTCCTTTAATTTGGATATGTAGGTCCTTGTAAATATCATGCGGTTTTCCAGAATTGTGTTTTCGAGGAAAATCTTCAACATTTAATTCCTTATTGATTTTCCAAATACAATCAGCTATGCTGAATTTGTTAACTAAATCAACAAAATATATTCAACATATTGGCCCAAAACAGTGGTGATTGTAAATAAACATTATTTTTGTGTACAATTGCATTTTCCTAAAAATTCGTACACAAAACAAAATATATGTAAATTTCAGTAAAATATATTCAACATATTGGCACAAAACAGTGATGATTGTAAATAAACATATATTGAATCTATATAAACCAAACATTTAAACACCACTGTTTAAATTATTTTCAGCAAATTTGTACGTTTTTATAGGTCACTTCTGGAAACTCAACAATAGTATATAAAAGAACCAGTTCAGATAATTAGTTGGCTTGGTGTATTAAAATTTGGGGATTGGCCTGAGTAAAAGAATCCATAATGCTATGACTTTCCATAAGCACAAAAATCCCAAATTCAGCATAATTAATTGAGAAGACAGTCTGTAAAATCAAGACTAATGACTTACAGTTTGTACTAACCTTATCACTCCGTTTATGGGTTGACTGCGATGGCAAGCGGGAGACGGATGACAATGATGGGAGGCAAAAGGCGGCGGCAGTTCTCGCAAAATCTAGCTCGACTGAATGGTCGCAGGCTCGCAACAAGGGCTAAATTGAGAGGAGGAGGGAGAAGGGATGACGGGTTGAATCGTGTAACTTGTAAGTATTATAGGTCTAATAGCCGGCGGGAAGAATCTAGGGATTTCGAATTTGAAGGCAAAAGGTTTCCTCTCAAGTGGTGTTTGGTTTAATTTTAATGGGATTTTTCTCTCCAATATTGATCTTATAAAGGGCAAAAACCGCTCCAGGAGACGGCGAGCACATAAAAGTGCGTCGTCTGTAAATGGTTGAATTCATTGGTTTTTAACGGCGTACATTTACTGCACGCCATAATTAATTTATTTTTACGGCATGTCGTACATGCACGCAATAAATGCATGCCATAAAAGGCTACTAACTTTTGCACATAAGAACTAACATTGTCCTTGGTACCTGCAAGAAAAATCAGTCAGTATCAATATGGAGAATAGACAAACATGATCTAAATTTATTAATAGTTAAAATTTTCGTCCCCATATCAGATGGGTTTTCATCAGTGTGAATTTTCTCAAGATTCACATCACTAGAAGATATCTTCTCTCTTATGAAGTGATACTTCACCTTAATGTATTTAGACCTCTCATGATACACTGTGTTCTTACTCAATAGTAAAGCACTCTGGCTATCAGTAAGAATTGTTGGGGTCTCTTGCAGAAAATTTAATTCAATTAAGATTCCTTTTAGCCACAAACACTCTTTTACAGATTCAGTGATGGCTATATATTCTGCCTCAGTACTAGATAGAGTGACTATTGGTTGTAACTGAGATTTCCAAGTAATACAGTTTCCCCTCAATGTAAAAAAGAAAGCTGAAGTAGATTTTCTCTGATCTTTGTCACCAGCAAAATCAGATCTACATATCCAACCAGAGTTAAGTTCTCAGATCTCTTTTCAAAAGTCAAACCAATGGTTAATGTTCCAAAAATATATCTTAGTAACCATTTTAAACCTGTCCAATGGGGTTTAATAGGATTTGACATAAATCTACTTAGAAAACTAATAGCATGGGCTAAATCAAGTCTTGCTGTAACCATTGAAAACATCACAGACCCTATTGCATTAGCGTATGGAATGTTTCTCATCTCTCTCATTTCAATTTCAGTTTTTGGTGATTGAGCAATGCAGAGGTTCATGTGGGCAGCTAGAGATACACTTACAGACTTGGCATCTCTCATACCGAACTTGGTTATAACTTTATTCAGATAGGATTCTTGAGATATTGTCAGTTTATTGCTCAGCCTATCTCTTTTTATGACCATCCCTAGGATTTTCTTGGTGTTGCCTAAGTCTTTCATGTCAAATTTAGATTTCAAGAGGTTCTCAAGTCTTTCAATTTCAGGCATACTGGAACTTGCTAGAAGCATATCGTCTACATAGAGAAGAAGGTACACTTCACTTCCAACCTTAGCCTTATTAAAATATAAACAGTGATCATACTCACTCCTCTTGAATCCAGTTTTTAGCACATATGTGTCAAACCTTATATACCATTGCCTCGGGCTTTGTTTAAGATCGTACAAGGATTTTTGTAACTTACACACAAAATCATGTTTATCTTTCACCTCAAAACCTTGAGGCTAACACATATAAATGTCCTCTTCTAACTCACCATGTAAGAATGCAGTCTTGACATCTAATTGTTCAAGTTCCTAGTTGAATTGAACAACTAGTGCAAGAATCATTCTTATGGTTTTATATTTTATGACAGGTGAAAATATTTTATTATAATCCACTCCTTCTTTTTGAGTAAAGCCCTTGGCGACTAGCATAGCTTTATATCTAACCGATTTAGATGAGTTATTCCCTTCCTTTAACTTGTAAATCCACTTACACTGAATGATTCTCTGATTATTAGGCCTTTTTACCAACTTCCAAGTTTTATTTTCAGTTAGGGACTACATTTCTTCTCTCATTGCAACCTTCCAATTAGCAGCATTACGGCAATTCGTAGCCTCCTCAAAGTTAGTGGGTTCTGAATTTTCTAATGCTTCACCCGAAGTTAAGGCAAACTCAGTCAGGTTATTAATGTGATATCTGGGATTAGGTTTCACTTGCCTTCTTTCCCTATCCCTAAAAAGTTGATAATCTTGATTAATGAGTATAGTGTTAGGATTATTAGGAGTGGTTTCTATCTCAAGTTCATTTTATATGTTGGGGGAACTAACTTCACCTTCATCTGACTCCTCAACTCTCTCTGAAGCTTCCTGTACATTAGGTTTATTATCCTCAGGTGATGGGTTAATGAACCTGGTTAACCTGACTTCATTAGTAGGAATGTTTCCTTTATTTGGATTAGTTTGTTTTTCATTCTTATTCTTCAGACATGGCATTTCAGATTCATTAAACACAACATTTCTACTGTTGATAATATTTATGCCTTTGCTATCCAACACCCACAGTCTATAGCCCTTTACCCCTTTAGGATGTCCTAGTAAAATATATTTAGTTGCCCTAGGATCCAATTTTCCTTTTGTTTGGTGTGCATATGCTGCACATCTAAACACTCTAATGTTGGACAAATCAGGTGGTTTTCCAGTCCACAATTCTTGGGGTGTTTTAAAATCAACGAAGTTGCTAGCGGACCTATTTATTAAATATGCAGCAGTACAAACAGCTTCAGCCCAGAACCCTTTTGCAAGTCTTGAGCTGATTAGAAGACATCTAACCTTATTCATAAGAGTCCTGTTCATTCTTTCAACAACCCTATTTTGTTGGAGTGTGTTTCTAACAGTCCTACGTCTGACTATCCCTTTTTGCTTACAAAAGTTCTCAAATTCAGAATTACAGAACTCTAATCCATTGTCAGTCCTTAATGTTCTCAATTTCCTGTTCAGTTGATTTTCTGTCATTTTAAGCCAGGTTCTGAATTTCTGGAAAGTTTCAGATTTAGCCTTTAAAGGGTAAACCCAAACTTTCTTGGAATAGTCATCAATTATAGACAGGAAATATCTATTCCCGCCAAAAGTGCGATGACTTTCAGGTCCCCATATGTCAGAGTATACATAATCTAAAGGTCTATTTGTGGTGTGAGACCCTACATTGAAACTCACCTTATGTGACTTGCCTAATACACAAGTCTCACAAAATTGTAGAGGTTCTATTATATCCTTCCCAAGTAATTTTTGGTTACTTAGATATTTCAAGCCCTTGTTACCAATATGACTCATTCTATTATGCGAAAGTTCAGACTTACTTTCAGTCACAGCTAAAGAACTATTATCTTGGTTAGTCACAGTTTCTCCATCAAGATAATAGAGTCCATTCCTTTTGGGTCTCTTCAACACAAGAAGTGATCCCTTCATCACCTTTAGTGTATTATCAGACTTAAATGTATACCCTTCATCTTCAAGGACCCCTAATGAGATAAGGTTTCTCTTTAAGTTTGGGACATGCCTAACATTTTTAATTTATCTCACAATGCCATCATGCATTTTAATAGTTATGTCACCAATTCCATGTGCAATTTGTGAGTTGTTATCTCCCATGTACACTTTCCTAGGTTCAATTGGTTTTTAGTTATAAAACCAAGATCTGTTAGGGCTTATGTGAAATGTGCATCCAGAGTCCAAGATCCAATCCTTATCACCATCATCGTTAGACACAATCATTACAAGAAGACTATCTAAGTCATGAGCGACAGCTGCATTATTCAAGTCAACAGTACTTTGATCCTTTTGTTTCTTCTTGAATTCAAAACAATCTCTTTTATAGTGTTTAAGTTTTCCACATTGATAGCACTTTTTATTACTTTTATCCCTAGATTTGGATCTACCTCTGGATTTAGATCTGAATTTTCTATTCTGGATATGGTATTCTTTCTTTTCAGATCTCCCTCTCACAAACATGCTTTCCTCTTTTGGGTGAGTTTTAGATTCTTTCTTGACCTCTAATTCTCTAGCTCTCAAAGCATTTGTTACTATAGACTGAGTTAAGTCATCCCTTGAGTGTTTTATAGCATTCCTTATATCTCTATAAGATTTAGGTAATGAGTTAAGTAATATAACTGTAACGTCTTCATCATCAAATTTTTTGTCATTGTGTGCTAGACTCTTTACCAGAATACTAAAATCACTCAAGTTTGCTTCAAGGTTTTTTCCAGTGTCCATCTTGAAACTAAATAATTTTTCTAACAAATAGATTTTATTAGGCAGTGTCTTGCTCAAGAACAATGCATCAAGTGCAGTCCACAAGGCTCTAGGCGTTTTAGATTCCTCAACTTGTCTCATAATATTGTCAGATAAATGCAAGATAATTGAACTGTAAGCAATGTCATTCATTTCTTCAATTTCATTAGGTTTAGCCTTTAATTCATCAGAGAATGTTGCAGGATCATCCAGGGCCTTAGCGACCCTTTGTTGGACTAATATAGCCCTCATTTTCTGCTTCCATATCGAGTAATCCCCCTTTCCATCGAATTGAGACAACTCGACCTTCGAACCCATTATAGGTTCTGTAAAAGAGTGATGATTACTAGTGGATATAAGTGATTCTTAAATGTTAATCACTTAAGTGCAAAAAATGTTTTGAAAGAATTTCAACAATTAAAAGGTAAACTGATTTAAGAATGACAAAGTAGTATTCACAAGAGTATGTTAAACTATCATGGTACAGTCAACCAATACCCAATCTCAAGATCGCATCATACAGTATATTGAGATTACTAACTTAAAACATGCTTCAAGATCAACTTATATAGATATCATATACAAGACCAAAATTGTTCTCAAAATTTATTAACTAGTATTATTCAATTTCAAGAACACCAAGAGCATGCTTTTCAGTTTATGAGTAAAGTCAGTTAGAACGGTCTCACCCACTGCATGGTTGACATTTTAAATTAGACATACTCAAATTCGCCTTTCAAGACTAGAAATCCAGTTTCTCCAGTTATAGCTTTCAGCCACTGCACAAAAAAAAAACAGTCAGTAACAATTCCAAGAAAAAATATTCAGTAACAAAAATATCATTAAATGTGGATTAAAAAAAATCCTCTTAGAGTAGGCTGTGGCTCGGTATTCCAGAAACCCGTGGCTCTGATACCAGATTTGTTAAGGATTTCGACGTTCTTTTTGTGTACTCGTGTGAAAGTGGCCAATCATTCAACGAAAATAGTAAAGAACATCAAAATCTTGGTCACCCAGTTCGACCAAAATGCCTAATTTGGGGGGCTCAGAGGCAAGCCCATTCACTATGTGCAATGTAACCCTCCAAGAGACTGTAACAAGTTCGGAACCATACTCAAACATCGATTTTGTTCATCAATCCAAAGGATCTCACAAAATCAACCCTTAATCACCAAAACAACAAGAGACTAAACTGTCGAACCAAACCCCCACACACAAAGGCCAAAACAGCCAGCCAAAGTTACTGTAGCGTAAAGAGTTTCACAGGATCCTTCTAATATTACAATGATCTCATGAAAAACATAAGAATCAAAACCAAGAAAAGAAGATGAAGTAATCTCTCAAAGGGAACAGAGAGAGTGAAACTCAAGAAGTCTGAAAGTCCTCAAAATCGTGTGTGCCAAAATCAATGGACTGACCCCTCATAAACCACCACTTAAAAATCAAATTTCATTTTAGCCATTGATCTGTAATGGACGGCCAGGATAAAAGCTAAAGAAGTACAACTCGAGTGAAGTTCCATGGGTCAATTGGGGGTTGCCACTTGGGCCATCCACATCCAAAAGACCATTTTGCCCTTAATGAAAGTGTTAATGGATTTGAGAAATCCCTGATCTGCTGGAGCACATCCCGCGATTTACCTCCCTCACAAAACTTTAGGGGCGGGGCAGTAGGGACCCTCAAGATTGGGGTTCCACCTTTTAAATATACACTGCAGAGGCAAAAGTTCAACATCATATTCTGCCATCTCTCCATCTTCTCTCCCAGTCTGCTTTTCTCCTACAAATATAAGTATTTATATGTAACAACATAAATATTATTTTAGATTTGTATATAAAACATAATATATTTTAGATTTGTATATAAAAAGGTAAAATATATGTATTTGTATAAGATTGTTTTGGATTTTAATATTTGATGTTTGATTAAAAATTTGTGCAAAAAATTCAAAAAGGATATTGGAGCTCTAGTTCAGAAGCAGTAATGAAGGAAACTTCTTCTTTTTCTTCATTTAAAACTTTTTTTGTACGAAATATCAGTGAACCATTAAAAATCGCGATTGGCTCACCGATTTTTATGTTGAACCCAACGGTTTTCGAATTTTGCACCAATTTCTTAACATTCAGTTTTTGCACTATAATCGAACTGGACTTTCTCGAATTTTCAGGTTGAACAGTTGATCTGGTCCAATTTTGAAAACATTGAATTTATATATGTCAAATATTGATAAATAAAATGGATAATTATTATTTACTTATAAATAAACTTACGAGGCTAAGCCAAACACGAAGCACTCAAAAGAATGGTGAATAAGTTTCTTCGATAATCTTAAAATCGGGCTGGGGTTCTTGCTATTTTTGGAATAATGCCATTTATCATCATGACGATGGAACATCAGTGATGTGGCAGCTCATTATTCCTCACATTTCGTTCTCTTTTGAGACCATAACTCCTCCCTTCTCTATCATAAAATTGCACGGTTCAATCTCATTATTCCACGTAGACTGTCACATCACCGATATTTTATCGTCATAATGATAAATAACATTATTCCTTTTTTTTTGTTATCAATTGAACCGGCGAATATAATCAATTTCTAAACACTTTGAAATTTAACAATCTTTATATTATTATTGGAATATTCAATTCTTCGAAATTATTAAATTGAATGTTTCCAAGTACAACACTATATATGTAACTACAAATAAATTCATCACTAATACAAGATGCATTTTCCAGTATTACTTTAACCAATCGTCTTTCTCGCATAGAGAGTTTTGAACAGTCAACAGAATTAACTTTTAAATTTTGTTTCTTTACGAAGAAATATAACGATGATGTCAAGCGCTCTCGAAGGCCAACTTAGCATCATCTTGGAAAATTCTTTAGCGTCTCCATATGGACCACTTAATCTGTCTACATTTTAACTAAAGTGTGAAAGGCCAACACACGCAATGTCTCGTACTAAAAGAAATAAACATGTGCAAAAAATTAATTTCCCATTTAAGATTGAGAGACTATAGACAAAACAGCATTAATAGATATTTTCTCGGTGACAAAATACAAATTGCTCTTCAATTCCCTTTCCAAGGACCTAAATTTGAGCCAAATTCTTCATATTAAAAGCATATTCTCCATGTGGAATCCCAATATACTTAGATTGTTTTACTATAAAAAATTCTTTCGAATTATGGTTGGCAGCATCTGAATATTTTCTTTGAAGATGTAGGCGAAGTTGGAATACTATAATTCAAAAAACTTCGTAAGGTTGTAATAACTCATTTGGCACTCGATGTTGACTTATCACATTCTGATGTTGAAGAAGGTCACTTATTCAAGAATTCCAAAAAGTAAATTCTTTTACATCCCTGATTACTAATTTAATTTCAAATCACTTTCATTAAAAGAATTTCCCCCTTAATCAATCAATTACAATCAAATAATGATAATTTCTTTATATTTGTATTTTCACACTTTTCAATACTATCACATTCAATTATGTAAATGGATTTTGAAGCCTTGAGCGTGTGCATGTCTAATTGTTTCACAAATAATAAATTTATTTTATATTTTTTATCTTCCATACGAATTTATATTTTTCATAAAAAAGATGGCCACTTGAACTAATTAGTACCAATGAAAATTCCTCTATCAATTTAATAAGCACTACAACGGGTTCTTAGGCCACCAAATTTTACACCAAATTAAAATTCATCTCCAATCATTACACCAAAAATTACACAAAATGAACACTATTTAACCATTTTCTTCCTTCTTTTTATTCTTTATAATTTATTTACTTGAAATATTATTTATTTAATTATTTCATAAATACATAAATTACTAAATAAATAATTACGTTAAATTACGGAAAAGATTAAATTCATTAATAAATATAAAAAATATAGAACAATTTATAAAAATACTACAACAACGAAAATATGAAATCAATTTATCAGAAAATAGTATAATGCATTTCGAATTTGAATAGACGATATTACGAAGTTGTTAAATTTTTACAATTTGATTCTCAGAATTCATATGTTTATCCCACAAATGATCGATTAATGCATTTCGAAGTGCATCTCTTTGTTTGGAAATTATTTTAACGATTTTGGAGGATCCGAAAGTGATCTTCCAGATTATTGAATTATGCACTTTTTTATTTATCCTTTTTTTTAAAATAAAATTAGATTATCGTATGTATATCGCTATTTAATATATTTCGTGTTAACTTTAATAAATAATCGTGTTTGATGTATTTTAAATTTTTTCATCTTTTAATTAATTTATTAATTATTATGTCTTACATTTAAAATTTATTTTAAATACAAATAATAATAATAATAATAATTTATTGTATTTAAAAATATATAGCACAAATGACATAAATACCCGTAACAAATTTATTTGAAAAATGTTAAATAAGGACAAAAGAGACATTTTACACTTTGCACCATTTTGGTGGGTGCAAAGTTTGATGTTGCATTGGAGCAACTTTGCACCAAAAAATGGTGCAATAGTGCAATTATTGGAGATGCCCTTAGTACCAGTCCACACTACTACATAGACTCGAGTGCTTAATATCAATTTAGGTGGTGCTAGAATTGACACAAAGTATTTGTAGCGTTACGTACTCTTCAAAAATTTAATCTTTCAGGAAATACAATAACATCTAGACCGTGTTCAATTTTGTTAAAAATTAATTTTTAGTAGATTTTTAGTAAAAATCAATAAATATGTAATTGAAAATTTGATTTAAAAAAAAATGTGAGTATCATTAGATGTATTAATTTTTTTTTTATCAATTTTCTAAAGTTAAACCAAAAGCGCCTATTAAATCACTTCGACCCCACCTTACTCAATTATTGATCCAACTCCTAATAGAAAAATGCCACATATGCATTCCATTTACCTAACAACATTACATTAATAATTAGGATAAAGTATTGATCTAATTATACAATCATATTGATTAAGATAGTACAAGCTTACGGATCAGATCCACATCATCACATCGCCTTCTAACAATTTTTAAATATTTATACAAATTATTTAATAAAAAACACACACTCACGTAGTACGCCGATCGGCGAAATCGGAGGCGAGCCTTGATGCAATGGCAGAGTGATACATATCATGCGACGACGTATTAGTTGTCATCCTCCGGAGCTGCTTTGCCTTTTCCTCCGTGAAAGATCCCGGACTGAACCGAGACCTCGCCTCTACCGGATCCGGGTTGCTCTTCTTATAGTCAGACTGTAAATAGTCCGGCTCCGACGAAACTCTGAACAGCGGAGCCCACCAGTGGGACGATGAAGTTTTTTTAGCTTCAGGTTTCCGGTCATCGGCGCTGAAACTAGCTCTAACGATTGTCAGTGGCCGAAATGGTAACAAACCGGACGCCATTTCAGAGGTAAACGAGTAAACTTCTGAATTTGGGAGTTTCTAATTTACAATTTATGATGATTTGATTTGATTTTGACTCTTTATCTTTGGGTTAGGGAGTTAAATGAATTCATGGAAAAGGGGGTAATAAAGAGGTTGCAGGGAAAGATGGTAACTTGGTGATAGAAGTCATCAGTTGAGTGCGTGGGCCGTGGGAATTGGGACTTATAAAGACAGAGTTAGTCACTCAACTATTAGAGTTGTTTCATTTTAGTCCTGATTTGTTTACTTGTAAGTTAATAATTGAATTTGTTGACCTTCAAAATTTGATTAACCTAGCTTCCAATGAATCCGTTGTTACCTTTTCATCTATGCATAAATAAAAACCTTTAGGAGACAAAAGCCTTCATTTTTAATTTAGGTTCGACGATCGTTTACATTTCGTCCAGTAAGGACAGTAATGTGGTTGGCAGTTCCCCATCCTATTTAATGATATAATTATATTTTTAATTTTTATTACTTTTCTTGTTTTCTTGAGTAATTTGAGAATTGACAGATAATGTTGGATTAAAGTGTTTTTAAACAAACAAGAATTAATTAGAACAGTTTGGTTCGCCAACCCTATCTGATATCATCCAACTGATATCATCCAAATCATTCTAAAAGAATAAATTAACAATGTAATGTTATTTCTTCTATAAATAGAAAGAATAAATTCAAAACTAATCAAACTCCTTCAGTTAAAAGTTTTGGTCAAACTCTTCATTCAATGTTTTCAAAAGATGAAACTAAATCTTTATGGGAAGAATTTTATGATTATTATGAAGATATAAGTTTTAATGAATTGGCATATTTTAAAGTTTTTAAAAAATATGTTCAAAACACTCATGTTAATAAGAAAATATGGAAAACTCCTTCGGGTCAAACCTTTCAATCTACACATTCTCTCATGCAAGAAATAGTTGTTTCTCAAAGAAACATTGAAATATTTGTATCTCTAATCAAACAACTCCTAGCTGATAGATCAGAGGAATTTTACACTACAGTAAAAGATATAAAAAAATATTCAATTTCAGAATAATTATACTTATCTTATTCTTCAAAATATGTGTTCTCAATTATCTAGAATTAAAGCCAATTTTGAGACTGAGGCATCTTCATCTAATAAAGATGAAAAACAATCTCTTATTTTCAAACCAATAGAGTCGAAATTTGTTCCAAAACTAGGGAAAGAAACTACCCTTACCGAATCCAGTATTTTGCAAGAACTTGCAAAACAAATTTCTAAATTAGGATCATCCAAAAAATATTAATACAATTGATGATCTTAATGATCTTGAAAATCAATTTGTTGAGAATGAGAAACTTTCATTAATTAATTGAAAGGTTAAAATTCAAATCTTCCAAATTATTAATCTCGTCCTTCTTATCCTGATATGTTATACGAGGAGAAGAAAAAATATCAAGTTTCCTATAATAGAGATGAACTCATTGAATGGAATCTTGATGATATGATAGAATTTAAATTTCGATTTCCTCAATTGAACAAGCGAATATAATCAATTTCTAAACACTTTGAAAGTTAACAATCTTTATATTATTATTATTGGAATATTCAATTCTTCAAAATTATTAAATTGAATGTTCCCAAGTACAATACTATATATGCAAGCACTAGAGGATCCAACACTTGGCGAGCACCCGGGGCCGCACGTGCTCAATCTGCCGGTAGCCATTATTTTTGGTTGAAAATAGATGAATTTTTTAGGTTATATTTCTGATAATCATTTTGCATTCAAACGTTCCTTTTGGCCAAGTTGGTTAGTGTTGGCTTATACATCTTGCAAGTCCCAGGTTCGATCCTTTATCGATCAACTTTTATTGTTCAATTTTTTTAGTTTTACAATTTAAAATTAATGGAATGGGGAGGAGGGTATTAGAACCTGGAGCCATTGTAAAATTATTAGTAGTTTGACTATCATATCACTTGTCGAATTGTGATAATATATTTAACAAATTTAATATATTAGATCTTAGCTTGTTTTAATGAAACAAAGATTTGAACATGTACTCTTCTTTTGAATTATATAAAACTTGGCAACAATATCATTTGATGAGTTTGATTTATTCTTTTAACAAAATTATATATGTTCAATTTCAACAAAATAATTTTTATGTTTAAATTTTAGATCTTGTTTGATTCCCATTTATTTCAGAATATATTTTTCTCTCTTATATTTCAACCATATATTCTTCTATAAAATAATATTACACGAAATTCAAAACTTTTCCTTATTTATAACCACATATTTTCCATCAAATTATATCAAACGAGCTCGTAATATTTTATTGGGTCAACAATCACCTGCATTGATTCAAAATCCTAGATCTGCCATTGTATGTAAGTGCAAATAAATTCATCACTAATACAAGATGCATTTCCCCGTATTACTTTAACCAATCGTCTTTCTCGCATAGAGAGTTTTGAACAATCAACACAATTATCTTTTAAATTTTGTTTTGTTACGGAGAAATATAACAATGATGTCAAGCGCTCTCCAAGGCCAGCCTAGCGTCATCTTGGAAAATTCTTTTAGCGTTTCCACATGGACCACTCAATTTGTCTACATTTTAACTTAAGTGTAAAAGGCCAATGCATGCAATGAAACATGTGCAAAAAATTAATTTCCCATTTAAGATAGAGAGAGTATAGACAAAACAGCATTAATAGATATTTTCTCGGTGACAAAGTACAAATTGCTCTTCAATTCCCTTTCCAAGGACCTAAGTTTGGGCCAAATTCTTCATATTAAAAGCATATTCTCCATGTGGAATCCCAATATACTTAGATTGTTTTACCATAACTAGTCTACGTCTCGTGAGTTGCACATATTTTGTATTTATTTTGATTTTATTAGCATAAAATTTATAGATTGTACAAAAAATATTTGGAAATAAGAAATGTTTATTTGATTCTTATCTTTTGGTCGACTATATATTTTATGTCATGATAATTTATTTTTATTCTTATAAATAAGTATAATGAATGTTGTGATTCTATATATGTCAACGATAATTTATTTTTAATTATTTTTTTTGTTTAATGTAGATGAAGATTTTTTTTTATCTGATATTGCAAATAAGTTGTAAATTGAATTTTGTAAAATGCTTTTCTTTAGCAACTTCAATTTGAGAGGCTATACTTGTAGTTCAAAAATAACCCATGCAGTTGTAAATTGAAAGAGAATATTCACATACACAAATATTTAAATAACAAACTCAGGTTCGCAAATAAAATAACTTAAAGTGGCACTTAGTGGATGGCCAACTCTCTTGTTAGTGTAAGAATTAGAACCCTAATAGCAGGCCTATTTTTCGGACGATACAACAATCACTCCAAGGTTGGTAGGGTAAAAGAATTTAAAAAAATTTAAATAAATTTTATTTGAAAGAGAAAAGAATTAAAAAGAAATTTAAATAAATTGATAAAAAAACAATTATTTATAAAGTAAAATTTTCAATTTTAATTAAATAATAATTATATATTCTTCATTTAATTTTCATAACTTGATTTTATTTTTTACTTCTAAATAATTTTAAACGAATTTTTTTACTTATATAAGTAATTTTTACATATATTAGAAATATTTTTTGTTAATATGTTTATTTCTAAATTTTATTTTACTAAAAGTAATTTTTTTTTAACTTATAAAAGTGGTCAGCACGGAATAAGGCGGGAGATATGGAAAGTTGCGTGTTACATAGATTCACATTGCCTCTCTTACAATATATATATAATATAATAATATAAGCAAATGAGTTGATTTGAAAATGTGTGGCCATAGCGTATGAAAATGGAGAACGGAGAAGTAAAAAAAAAAAAAAAATTGAATTATCCTCCGTGCACGGAGATTACACTATATATAATTTTTTAAATTCTTTTCTCTTCAATTTTTTTAACCTACAAGTAACTTTTTTTGTTAAAACTAAAAAATTAAGTTTTATTTGGAAGAGAAAAGAATTAAAAAGAAAAAAATAATTGATTTTTTTAAAGAAAAAACGCATTTGTTAACACATATGTTTAATCTCCGTTGAACTATTTTCGATATTTATTTAGATCATTCGATATCTCTACCATATAGGTCTCAAAATGAGTTTCGAGAGAATGTAAAACATCTATCAATTCGACTATCGTACAATCGTCGATGAATTTTTAAAGTTAACTTATCATCGAAAATTTAGAAATATAATTTGAAAATGTCTACTTTGACGTCCCATAACATTTCCTACGATTGATTGTTTCACGCACCGTTAACAACGTGCAACATTATGCCATGAGTATTTCAAAACGATATTAAGAATATAATATTTCGATTTCGTTTGATATCCCGTAATCCTGAAAATGAACACAAAAATATAAGTAAAAAAAAATAAATCATTTCTCTATCTGTGCACAGAGTCCTCTTATTTTTTCTCTTTTTTTTCTTCCTTTTTAGATAAAAGCTAATACTTCTTTATACTATATAAACTAACTACAATGATATATATATATATACATATATATATATATTATTTATTTTTTATTTTTTTACAACTTAAAGCAAACTTTTTACTATGTAAAGAAATATACTTAAAACTTTGAGTTAATATTTAATCTAAAGTAATATTTAGATAAATTTAATTTAAAAAATTCAATATTACTAAAAATATTACTATAAAATTAGATATTTTCTGAAATTATTAGATATATCCAACTACGATGATATAGTTTTTTTTCTATATCTATAATAATGTAAAAAAAAAATATATATGCACTCTATGCACGGAGGAACGCGCCATTTTTGCTCTCCACTTGAAAAAAATGAAATTTTAAATAATTGAAAAAAACTGACTTTTTAAAAGAAAAAACGACTTATACGTATTTTTTAACACATACATTTAACGTCTATTTAACAATTTTCGATATTTATTTAGATCATTCGATACCTCTGCAATATAGTTCTCAAAATGAGTTTCGAGAGAATATAAAACATTTATGATTCGACTATCGTACAATCGTCGACGAATTTTTAAAGTTAGCTTGTTATCAAAAATTTTGAAATAGTAATAAAATAATTGATTTTTTTAAGAAAAACGACTTATGCGTATTTTTTAACACATACGTTTAATGTCCGTTTAACTATTTTTTTTAAATATTTGTGTTGTTTACATTATAAATTTTTTTCAATTTAAAATTCTTTCCTCTTAATAATTCCAAACAGAAACTTAGCTTTGATTTGCATTATGAATAATTTTTCTTTTCAACTTAAATTTTTTTTAATTTCTTTCTCTTTAATTTTTTTACTCACAAGTAACTTTTTACCTCTTAGAAATATTTTCTATCTTACATTATTAGTATTTTTATTTTTTTAATAATTTTAGATAATATTTAATTTTATAGTAATAAAATATATAAAAATTTTTTACTTTAAAGTATTTTATTATACTGTAAGAAACTGCTGCAACACGTAATTTTCATATCTCCCATCACTCCATGCTCAACCACTCTTATATAGATATATATAGTTGGGATATAAGAAAGAAAAATTACTTTTATATAAAAAAAAATAAAAAAATATTTTACAAAAATTTACTTTTAAGTAAAAAATTTGAAGAAAAAAGAATTAAAAAGAATTTTAATTTTTGTTGTTCACGTTATAATTTTTTTTTCAATTTATAATTCTTTTCTCTTAATAATTCCAAACAGAAACTTAGATTTGAGAATTTTTTTCTGTATAGGTTTACGTTATAAATAATTATTTTTTTCAATTAAGAATTCTTTTTAATTTTTTTCTTCAAATTTTTTATTATTAATCAGTATTTTTTAATTGTTTGAAATAAAATTTAATTTTCTAGTAATAATTCAATATATAAAACAACGAAAAAAACATATTCATTCCGTGCATGGAGAAAAAAATTTCTGTTATACCACATAATTTTTTTAAGCAAAATGATGCATTAAGAAAATTGTTGCGAAAAAAGAATAAATAGTAATAAAATAATTAATTTTTTAAAGAAAAACGACGTATACGCATTTTTAACACATACGTTTAATCTTCGTTTAACTATTTTCGATATTTATTTAGATCATTTGATATCTCTACGATGTAGTTCTCAAAATAAATTTCGAGAGAATGTAAAATATTTATTGATTCGACTATCGTACAATCGTCGACAAATTTTTAAAGTTAGCTTATTATCGAAAATTTCAAAATAGTAATAAAATAATTGATTTTTTAAAGAAAAAACGACTTATGGGTATTTTTAACACATATGTTTAATGTCTGTTTAACTATTTTTTATATCTATTTAGATCATTCGATGTCTCTATAATATAGTTCTCAAAATGAGTTTCGAGAGAATGTAAAATATTTATCGATTCGATTATTGTACAATCGTCGATAAATTTTTAAAGTTTGCTTGTTATCGAAAATTTCAAAATATAGTTTGAAAATATCTACTTTGACGTCCCATAACATTTGCTACGATTGACCATTTCATGCACCGTTAACGACGTGCAATACTATGCCGCGAGTATTTCAAAACGATATTAACAATGTAATATTTCGATTTCGTTTGATATCTCGTAATGAGCCTAAAAATAAACACAAAACCATAAATAATAAAAAAATAAAAAAATTATTTCTCTTTCCGTGCATGGATAGCCATGGTCTCTGTGCACGGAGTCCTTCCTAATTTTATTTTTTATTTTTTTTGTCTCTTTCCTCCGTGCACGGAGAGATTACTTTTTTTTTTGTGCAGTTTTACGTTATAATTTTTTTCAATTTAAAATTCTCGTTAATTATTTTCTCTTCAAATTTTTTACTTACAAGTAATATGTTGTAAAGAAAATTCTGTCGCATATTTTCTCTATCTTTTTTTATATATAAAAGTGATTTTTTTCTTATATCCCCACTACATATATCTATATCGGAATGGGGGAAGAATGGAAATTGCGTGTTGCAGTAAATTTGGAGGTAGTGTATAGTAAAATAAAATATATATCAAGCAAACGGCGTCGTTTTTGGCCCCCAATTGTAAAAAAAAAAACAAAAATGCTACAATAAACATGGATCAAGACACTGTTATTTTCTACAGTGCCATCACATTCCCCTTTTTATATATTAGGAAAAAATTCTTTCAAATTATGATTGGCAGCATCTGAATATTCTCTTTGGAGATGTAGATAAGTTGGAATACTTTATTTCGAAGAACTTCTTAAGGTTGTAATAACTCATTTGGCACTCGATGTTGACTTATCAGTTATCACATTCTAATGTTGAAGTACGTCACTGATTCAAGAATTCCAAAAAGTAAATTCTTTTACATCCCTAATTACTAATTTACTTTCAAGTCACTTTCATTAAAAGAATTTCCCCCTTAATCAATCAATTGCAATCAAATAATGATTATTTCTTTATATTTGTATTTTCACACTTTTCAATACTATCACATTCAATTATGTAAATGGATTTTGAAGCCTTGAGCGTGTGCATGTCTAATTGTTTCACAAATAATAAATTTATTTTATATTTTTTTATCTTCCGTACGAATTTATATTTTTCATAAAAAAGATGGCCACTTGAACTTGTTAGTACCGGTGAAAATTCCTCTATCAATTTAGTAAGCACTACAACGGGTTCTTAGTACAAGTCCACACTGCTACATAGACTCGGGTGCTTAATATCAATTTAGGTGGTGATAGAATTGATGCAAAGTATTTGTAGCGTTACGTACTCTTCAAGAATTTAATCTTTCAGATAATACAATAACATCTAAACCGTGTTCAATTTTGTTAAAAAGTAATTTTTAGCAGATATTTAATAAAAATTAATAAATATGTAATTGAAAATTTGATTTAAAAAAAAAAGTGAGTATCATGAAATGTATTAAATTTTTATCAATTTTCTAAAGTAAAACCAAAAGCGCCTATTAAATAACTTCGACCCCACCTTACTCAATTATTGATCCAACTCCTAATAGAAAAATGCCACATATGCATTCCATTTACCTAACAACAGTACATTAGTAATTAGGATAAAGTATTGATCTAATTATACAATCATATTGATTAAGATATTACAAGCTTCACCAACTTTTTCTAGAAGTCTTAAAAATCTTTCCTACTTTTGAAATTTTTTTCCTTTCTCGGAGAATCTTTTCTTTTTTCAAAGGATTCATTACATCTTTCCCCAAAAGTCTTCAATCTTGATTTTTGGGTCTTCTTCCTTTTTCTTCTTTTCTTCTGGCAAAATTTGTCTTTTCTGAATTATTGAAGATTTGATCATGTACGGAGATTATGGCGTGCCACTGATGAAAATGACATTCCACTATCTGAATTATTGTATCCTTCTTCTTGTGGATCTTCTTCTTCATCTGAAAGTCTGGAATAACTGGCTTCATCTTTTTCTTTTTGTTCTGGACATTCTGCAATTTCTTTTTCTTCTTCATGGCTCTTTTTTAAAATTGTCTCAAATGCTTGGTTCACTGCCTCTCTGATTTGTTCTTTCAGTCCTTCATCATTTTTCTTCTTCTTAATCTTTTTCTTTTTTCTGGAAGAAGTTCCTTCATCTTTTTTGGATTGTTTCTGAAATTCTTCAATTTTTTCAAAAATCTTTTCTAAGGAGACAATATCTTGATTAGGATCTTGTGCTTCTTGAATAAATAGAGGGTCTTGACTATCTTGGGTCACAATTTTTTCTTTTCCCTTACTGGGCTGATTTTCTTGAGCTTGTGAGAAGTCTGGATTATTTGAAAAGTGTTCTGATGAAAAATGTTCTGGTGGACTATACTTTACTAAATAATCAAATTTTCCGCTGGGCTGTCCTAAAAGATCCCAAATCTCTTTACCTTTTTCTGTAGCAGATTTATCAGTCTGCTGAGTCTGATTATCTATTTTAGTAGAGGAATCAACAGTCCCCTGAGTCTGTTGGGCTTTTGGTAAGTCCACAACCTTTAACGGGTTTGATAAGTCTTTACCAGCTACCGTTTGGGCGGACTAGTTATGGACTTCTTGGGCTCCATAGTACCTATTTGATATTGAACTTTTAGATCCAAAATCTCTTTTTCAAGTTGGGCTATTTTCTTTTGAAGTTGGGTTCTTTCTAATGAGAGGTTCTGGTTGGCTTCATTAATAACTTTGTAATTTCTCTGCATACACTCACAATGTTGGCAAAAAATATTCTGGTCTTTGCTTGGAGAAAAGTCTAATGGAGGATCAGAATAGTTCTTTAAGGAAGGAGATAAATAAAAATTTATTCCTATATGTTGTCTTGCTGCATTTAATACTTCTTGAAAATTTGTAAAACCTTTGTAAAGAGGATCTGGAAAATTTTTAATTCAATCTAAAACTTCTATCCAAGAATGAAAAATTCCTGAATTTTTACCTTTAACAACAATATAAAATTTAAATCTTTGCTTGTTCTGACTAAAATGTTCTGATAATGCATTCATGCATGTAAGAAAATATTTCTGATCTTTTGGATTCTTATTATAAGAAATCCATAAATTGTCTAAAATACATTTCTCTTCTCTAGATAAAGATATATGCGGTAAAATTTTAAAGGAAATATTACTATTTGGGAAAACTATAAGTTCTTGGTTTCCAAACCTTATCCTGTCTTGTAACATTGGTCTGTTCTGATTAAATGGAGTCTGAGGTAAGGAACTTGATGCAAATGAATTTCCTGGTGGAATTCCTGGTCTTAAGAGCCTTGGTCTTGTCATCTATATAACAAAATTATGTTAAACAAGTTTAATAATTTTTATCTATTATTATTCTACTCAGTATATCTGTCGCTTTATTATCACTACCTTTAATATGCTCAAATTCTATATTAAATCCTATATTTGTAATTCTATCAATAAAATTTAACCATCTTCTTCTACTACTTCTTTTTGAGTCTATTTTCATTTTATTAACAAATGAGACTATAGCTACACAGTCTGTTCTTATAGTTATTTCTTTCTTAGATATAATAAATAACTCAAAACTATCTAATGCATAATTTATAGCTAATAATTCTGCATCTATGCTACTTAAATTTCCTTTCTCTTTATAGTTTCCACTGTTATACCTACAAATTCTTTCTGTACTTTTATCAGTATATTTATTGGGTTTACATATTAATATAGCTCCCCATCCTATCATACTTCCATCTGTCTCTATAATTAAATATTCTGAATCTAATGGCGTAGCTAATTCTGGCAATTTTTTTATTTTTTCTTTTATTTGTTGGACTAATTTTATATCTTCTTGGTTAAAGAATCTTTGTCCTGTAGGAGATGTTTTTGCATATAAAGGTCCTGCTATTTTTCCTAAATCTTTTATAAATGGTCTAGCATAATTTACTAATCCTAAAAATTTTTGGATTTGTTTTAAATCTTCTAATTTATCTGAAAATTCTAAAGCTTTCTTAGCAATATGAGGTTGTAGCTTTATTTTACATTCTCCTATGTTAACTCCTAAGAAATCTATAAATTCTTTGAATAAAATTATTTTCTTTTTACTAATTATTAAGCCATGTTTAATAAATTCTGAAAATACTATTTGTAAATGTCCTCTATATTCTTGTTTATTTTTACTAAATACTAAAATATCATCTATGTATACTATTACGAATTTACTATGTTTATTAAAAATACTTTCCATCTTTCTTTGAAAAATACTAGGTGCATTCTTAATTCCAAATGACATTACAAGCCATTCAAAATGTCCTTCTGGACAGGTAAATGCTGTCCATTTAATACTTTCTGGATGCATTTTTACTTGCCAAAATCCTGACTTTAAATCAAACTTACTAAAAATTTTACAATCTTGTATTTTATTTATTAACACTGTCTTGTCTGGTATATTATAAGTATCATCTATGGTATTATCGTTAAGTCTTTTATAATTAATTACCATTCTACTCTTTCCTCTAATAATTTATGAATGTTTTCTGACTATAAAAGCTGCTGATCTATGAGGACTATCTGATTTTCTAATAACTCCTAATTCTAAGAGTTCTTTTATATGTATTTTAAAATCTTCTAGATCTAAGTTTGTAGCTTCAATATTTTTAGTTTTAATTATATATTCTGAATTTTTGCTTTTAAGTTCACATAGGATTTTATCTTTTTCCCAATATTTTAAAACATTTTCTCCTATAATTTCTATTTTTTCTAATCTAGATATTAAATTTTCTATTTCTTGTTCTGTTATTAACATATTATAAATCTTTTCATTATCAATTAATTCTATAGTTCCAAAGTCTATGTTTTCTAAATTATCCAATTCATCCTTTTTTAGAATTTCAAAATCTATTTCTTTTAGATTGTCTTCTTCTATTAATTGACATTCTCTTTCTTTTTCACACTTACAGTTATTTCTATTTCCACAACGCTTCTCTATGCACTCTGATGGGAAATAGGTAGTCTGTGTTGGTGTAAATAAGGTATGTTTTTGTAAATGTAAAAAGTCTTTAGTAATTGTAACACTTCCATTATCTTTTAATAAAAAACTTAATCCTATAATAAAATCTGTATCTTTAATATTTAAAGGTTTAACCCAAACTGATTCTTTTGGTAAGGTATATTCTATACTTCTACCACAGTTTGTCTCAAAACTGATCTTACTATTTGATTGTAATAATTCAGTGTAAGTATAGAGTTCTCCATCCATTTGTTGTGCTTCTATTGGTTTGTCTGAGTATATTGTATATTGTTTTGGAATTAATTTTTTATTAATTATACAATTACTACATCCTGAGTCTATTAATTCTAAACATTTTATTTCATATTGTCATATTTTTATCTAACATTTTACCTTAATGCTTTTAAGTTTTTCTGGGTTACATATTACTTGAACATATTCTTTTTCTTTATATTCTGTACCTTGACTATGTTCTTCTATTTCTATTGTTTTTCCTTTATTGTTATATTATAATATTTCTATCTTATTTATTATAAATTTTTGCATTTCTTCTAGGCTTTCAATTCTTTTCCTAAGAATTTTTATTTCTAATATTTCAATTTTTTCTTTTAGGATTTCTGAATTAACTTCTTCTTTTTCAATAAGATTTTTTTCTTCTAAACATTTTATACATGCTTCTTTATAACATTCTAAACATTTAGCTCTAAATTTTCTAACTGGGTACCAATTACATAAATAACAAACTATATTATCTGCTCCTTTATATTTTTGCCAATTATGTAGACATTCTATAGTTATACTATTCATTAAGTTTAGTTCTTCTTCTGATTCTGATTCTTCTTGTAATTTTATATTAGAGAATTCATCTATTGTTTCATAATCAGATTCTTTATTTTCTTCTAAATCTCTGTCTTCTATTGATATAATACTATAAATAGATTCTTTATCTGAAATATATTCATCTAGTTGTATTAAATCTTCATTAGTGCATTCTATTAATGTACTCTTTTTATCGTAATTATTTATTCTTTTTGGACAAGTCTTGGATAAATGTTCATTACTATTACAGACGTAACAACTAAGTCTATTTTTATAAGTTCTTTCTGGTTTAAATTTTCTAACACGTCGTTTTTCATCTAAGTATGGTTTTCTTTAATTAGATTTTCTAAGAAAATATCTTTTCTTAAAAGATCTTTTATTTTTTCTTTCTTTATTACTATACTTATTTTTTCTTGAACTAGAGGCTTCATAAGTTTGTGGGGGTGAAAATGTCTTTACAAAATTTATAGTATGTCTTTTTAAGTTGTTTTTGAATTTGTAATTCTACACATTTATCTTCTAAACATCTTATTACATGTTGTATTCTTTGTCCTATACTCCATTGTTTTTCTGGTTCTTCTTTTACTGCTGGTAAATTATTCCATTTATCTGTGATTTCTAATCCTAATGGTCCTGATAATTTATGAAATAATTTATTTCCTATTTCTTGATTAAATGTATTTCCTGATATTGAAGTTAAGTAATGATACTCATTTAAAAAGTTCTTAACATATCTTTCTTTAGTCCATTTATAAAAGCTAAGTTGTTCTAAATCTCTCATAGCTTTTCTTTGTATACTCATATGTCCTGAATTTGGATCTGCTCCTGTTATTAAGATTTGTATTTTATTAACAAAATTATAAGGATTACTTTCCATACTAACTAGTTGTTCAAATTCTTGTTTCTTTTCTAATTTGAATGCTTCCCACATTGCTTTTACGCTTTCTCCTAAAAATGTTTCAAAATATCTATACATATCTAAAGATTTCATTTCTTGAAAGTTTCTAATATAATGTCCTATTATAGTGTTCTTCCATACATCTATTACATTATTCCATGTCTGTGGATCATGTGCTGTAATATTTAAAATTTGTGTTTTATGATCTGATTGAAATTCTATTTTCTTTTCTAAGGGTCTTTCACTTCCTCTTGCTATATATTTTCTTTCTGTATTATTATATAAAGGATAAGCTCCTCTTGGAGGAAATCCTCCACTATAAACCATTGTTTCATGTTTAACTGTTCTATCAAAAGGAGTATCACTAAAAGTTCTATATGTATTTGAGTCTTCCATAAGTTCTTTTATATAACTAAAATCTGAATTATCTGAATCATTATCTTCTTTAATGGTTCCTATTCTTATACTCTGTTCTTGGTCATAATATAAATATTTAGATTCTGTAATTATCTTATTAAGATACATTTGGTCATCTAATTCTGATAGTTCTTTATTATCTAAATTCATTCCTAATTCTTTTGGATAAATTATTCTATCAAATTCCTCATCTATTGATTCTATATGAACTTGATTTTGAAATGGTTCATTTTGTTCTTCATCAGGATTGGTTTCTTTTTCAAAATCATTCTGTCTTTGTACTTGATTATAATCTAAAAATTTTAGACTAGTTCTTCCATGAATATCTTTATAAGTTAATGCTTCCTGTGGTGCTATAATTGTTTCTTGATTTTCTAAAAATTTATCCATATCCCATTCTAATCCTGCCAATTGTTCTGATGAATATTCTTTAGACTTAACCATATTAATTCATTTACTACTCATTAAATTTACTACTTTGTCTATATATATCTTATATTTTGTTTGGGAATTATTCGAACATCTTCCTAAAAATCCTATGCTAATTAATAAATATCTCCACTTTCTACTTCTTCATATCCTTTTGTTTGTATTCCTATTTTAATTTTATCTGAAAAATCTTTAATAGTTAATAAGAAATCTGGATTGCAATAAATTATACCATTATTATTGTTCATATCTACTTCTGTACTAGCAATCATACTTTTATCTATATTATTAATTCTTTCATCATATATAGTAACTAACACTTTACATCCTAAATTTTTTCTCATTAGTCCTTTTATACCTATAACTATTAATCCTAAATGCATAAATCTAAAGTTTTTCTTTTTTAATTCTCTCTTAGAGTCTTCTGATATTAAATTTAATTTTCTTACCTGATTTCCTATACACTGAACATATACTTCTCTACTATGTCTAAAAAATTGTGTTCTTGTTTCAAAAATTCCTCTATTATATAGTATTTCTGGGTTGAGAATTCTTAATCCATTAGCCTGAAATCTTTGATAATCTTGTTGAGGATCTATGATTTCTTCTATATTTTGATTATATTGAACTGGTCTGTTTAAAACTCTTTCTATTATATTTCTGCTTATACTTGAAGTACTATTTCTAGATGTAGATGCTTCTTCATTTATAGTTCTAGATCTTCCTAGAAAAGGATTTGTATTCATCTTGGAAATTTGTATTCTTTAAGTAATTTCCTAGTTACCTTTTCTTTTTCTATTTCTTTAAAACTTAGTTTTTCTAGAGTATTTGTTAATGATTTTAGGTCTTTTTCTACACTTGATGTAGTTCCTCTATCTATCTCTTTAGATTTATTTGAATCTAAAATTCTTTTTATTTCTGTTAAATCTACCTTAGATGGTATTTTTTCTAGTTTAACAAGTTTTTCTAAAATTCTTGAATTTTGATTTTTAATATAATCTAAAGATTCTTTTATATTTTTAATCTCTTGGTCTCTAACTGTAATGTTTTCTTTTATAATTTCTAGATAACTATTTTGCTTTTTATTTTCAAGTTCTAAATTTCTTGATAAATTTATGATCAAGTCTACAATACAATTCTGACTTGGATCTTCTGAAAATAAACTATGTAATTTATGCTTATTATCTAAATTACACTTAATTATATTATTATCAACTGTTTGTACTTTTTTACTAGTATTTCTTAAAATTTCTAAATCTAAGAATTCAAGCTTTCTATTGATATCCAGAGTTCTAAATCGTAATAAATATGTTCTGTTATAAAAATATGTCTGTATTCTTCTACTAAGACTCTTTTTACTATATTTTCTCTTAATTCAAAAGGTAAATATTTAAGAACTTTAAATATTTCTAAGATTTCAATTAAATCTTTACTCCAGGCTCCAACTATATTATCTTCCTCAAAATAACCACAAATATCTATACTATATTTTACTTGGTAAGACAATCTATTATTTCTAATACCTGTAAGTTCTAATATTATAAGCCTTTTCTATCCCAATCACTACTTTCTTTTTTGGCTCTGATACCAATTGGGGGGGTATACTGTTTTAAATGGCTATTTAAACTTTAAACTTTTAATAACTTTAATCCTACTCAATACTCTCTTTAATTTTCTATAAATCTTATATATACACACACACACACACACACACTCTCTACAGAGGCAAAAGTTCAACATCATATTCCGCCATCTTTCCATCTTCTTTCTCAGTCTTCTCTTCTCCTACAAATATATGTATTTATATGTAACAACATAAATATTATTTTTGATTTGTATATAAAAACGTAAAATATATGTATTTGTATAAGATTGTTTTGGATTTGAAAGATTTCACAATGGATATTGGAGCTCTAGTTCAGAAGCAGTAATGAAGGAAACTTCTTCCTTTTCTTCATTTTAAATTTATTTTTATTTTTATTTTTTGGGGTACGAAATATCAGTGAACCATTAAAAATAGAGTTTAGCTCATTGGTTTTTATGTTGAACCAAACGGTTTCTGGCTTTTACACCGATTTCTTAACCTTCAGTTTTTGCACTAGAATTGAATCGGACTTCAGTCTGGTAACCAAATTTTCAAGTTGAGCTAGTCGAGTTTTGAAAACATTGAATTTATATATGTCAAATATTCATTAATAAAATGGAGAATTATTATTTACTTATAAATAAACTTACGAGGCTTAGCCAAACATGAAGCACTCAAAAGAATGGTGAATAAGTTTCCTCGATAATCTTGAAATCGGGTTGGAGTTCTTGCTATTTTTGAAGTGATGCCATTTATCATCATGACAATGGAACATCAGTGATGTGACAACTCATTATTCCTCACATTTCTTTCTGTTTTGAGACCATATCTCCTCCCTTCTATCATAAAATTGATCTGTCAAATCTCATTATTTCACGTAAACTGTCACATCACCAATGTTCTATCATGATAATGATAAATAACATTATTCCTATTTTTTTTTTTATCAATTCAACAAGCGAATATAATCAATTTCTAAACACTTTGAAAGTTAACAATCTTTATATTATTATTATTGGAATATTCAATTCTTCAAAATTATTAAATTGAATGTTCCCAAGTACAATACTATATATGCAAGCACTAGAGGATCCAGCACTTCGCAAGCACCTGGGGCCGCACGTGCTCAATCTGCCGGTAGCCATTATTTTTGGTTGAAAATAGATGAATTTTTTAGGTTATATTTCTGATAATCATTTTGCATTCAAACGTTCCTTTTGGCCAAGTTGGTTAGTGTTGGCTTATACATCTTGCAAGTCCCAGGTTCGATCCTTTATCAATCAACTTTTATTGTTCAATTTTTTTAGTTTTACAATTTAAAATTAATGGAATGGGGAGGAGGGTATTAGAACCTGGAGCCATTGTAAAATTATTAGTAGTTTGACCATTATACCACTTGTCGAATTGTGATAATATATTTAACAAATTTAATATATTAGATCTTAGCTTGTTTTAATGAAACAAAGATTTGAACATGTGCTCTTCTTTTGAATTATATAAAACTTGGCAACAATGTCATTTGATGAGTATGATTTATTCTTTTAACAAAATTATATATGTTCAATTTCAACAAAATAATTGTTATGTTTAAATTTTAGGTCTTGTTTGATTCCAATTTATTTCAGAATATATTTTTCTCTCTTATATTTTCAACCATATATTTTTCTATAAAATAATATTACATGAAATTCAAAACTTTTCCTTATTTTTAACCACATATCTTCCATCAAATTACATCAAACGAGCTCGTAATATTTTATTGGGTCAACAGTCACCCGCATTGATTCAAAATCCTAGATCCGCCACTGTATGTAAGTGCAAATAAATTCATCACTAATACAAGATGCATTTACCCGTATTACTTTAACCAATCGTCTTTCTCGCATAGAGAGTTTTGAACAGTCAACATAATTAACTTTTAAAGTTTGTTTCTTTACGGAGAAATATAACAATGATGTCAAGCGCTCTCCAAGGCCAGCCTAGCGTCATCTTGGAAAATTCTTTAGCGTTTCCATATGGACCACTCAATCTGTCTACATTTTAACTAAAGTGTAAAAGGCCAATACATGCAATGTCTCATACTAAAAGAAATAAACATGTGCAAAAAATTAATTTCCCATTTAAGATAGAGAGAGTATAGACAAAACGGCATTAATAGATATTTTCTCGGTGACAAAATACAAATTGCTCTTCAATTCCCTTTCCAAGGACCTCAGTTTGAGCCAAATTCTTCATATTAAAAGCATATTCTCCATGTGGAATCCCAATATACTTGGATTGTTTTACTAAAAAAATTCTTTCAAATTATGGTTGGTAGCATCTGAATATTCTTTTTGGAGATGTAGGTGTTAACCTCGCAAATTGGACCTTTCACGTGACCAACCGATAACTATTCCACGTATTCCTCTTTGCGTACAGTCAATGCACGGTCAGATGCACACGGCTAGAACCAACGGGGGTGGTGGCGATCACATACACTCCAACGGTCAAGTAAGTTTCAGGTGGTCAGATCAATACTAAGGTTGTGCAAAGTAGAGGGAAGGAGAATATGTATTTGCTTGTTGTGGAAAGTTATGTTGTAAGAGTTTCATTACCTTTACCTCTTTCAAACCCTGGGTATTTATAAATGAGAAGAACCGTTGGATGTGGGACATGTGTACGCATCTGACGGTGTGACACGTCTGCTCATAGGCGTCAATCAGCCGCGTCTATGGAGTGGACGGATAATTATTTCTCCCGAATTGAGTTGACATAAAGTTGATACGCCATATCAACTAGGCTCATGGAGACGTCAAATCAATTGAATCTTGGGGGCAAAAAGGATCTTAACTTAGATCTCTTTCTGAAATTGGCGCGGATCCTCTAGCAGAGAACTTCGGCTTCAGGGGCGAGGGCGCCTCGACCAGTTCAGTAGATTGTCTGTGTCTTGCAGTGGGTTAGCAGATGGTAGTTCCACTTCGGATGGGTGTTGCACACCTCATAAGATGCGGTGGTAGACTTTTCGAAGTGTTTCAGATGGGGGCGTAACAGTGGTCCGTCCAAGTTCAGGTATGAATATTTATATCACGGGTGGACTTGTTTTTCCGATCGAGTATGTCCGCCTTGGGATGGGGACCGCGATTTGTGAGGGCTTATGGGTCGATTTTCTGTGTTCATCGAAGCGTTGACCACAGGCAGATGCGCTAAAGACTCATTACTGTGTAAGGGAAGAACTTATCCGAGGCCGATGTGCTGCCAACTGGACGATGCGTTAGGAGATGGATAAAGATTTGTAACGTTGCTTTCGAGGCGATGACCCACAGGGGGGCTCCGCATCAGATGTGTCTAAGCTTTGTAAAGCTGTGTGAAGAGCTCATCTGCCACCGGCGCGTTGACCCATAGGGGACGACGCGTTGGGAAATGGCTAAAGCTTTGTAAAGCTTAGGAGGAAACGCAACTTTTGAGGCGATGACCCACAGGGGGCTCCAAGTCAGATACGTCTAAGTTTTGTAAAGCTGTGTGAAGAGCTCATCTGCCATCGGTGCGTTAACCTACAGGGAACGATGCGTGGGGAGATGGCTAAAGCTTAGGAGGGAACACAGATTCCGAAACGATGATCCACAAGAGGGGCTCCGCATCAGATGCGTCTAAGCTTTGTAAAGCTATGTAAAGAGCTCATCTGCCACCGGTGCGTTGACCCACAGGGGACAACGTGTTGGGAGATGGTTAAAGCTTTGTAAAGTTTAGGAGAGAACACAGCTTCCGAGGTGATGACCCACATGAGGGCTCTACATCAGATGCGTCTAAACTTTGTAAAGCTGTGTGAAGAGCTTGATCTGAGACGGGCATCTCTGACTTTAAATGATTAGACAGTTGTCCCGTTTTTCCAAGGTGATAGTTGGGCACGATGCCCATTCCCAGAAAAGGCTGCTGCGGCTACTTATTGCAGACGGCTGATGGTGATCGAGGCAACGCGTTTCGTAAAAGCGTGAAGGTTACAGCTAGATCTTAGGTATATATGAAATCCGGTGTTTCATTTCAATGGCCTAGATTGACGATGCGACGGACGGCCTAGATTGATTGCATTTGAATTCAACAGTGTAGATCAGCTGGGACGCTCTATAAAAGGCAGAATTGAGGGATTTTGGACCTTTTCACTTTGACGAAATCAAAAACCCCATTTTCTCTCGAAATCATTGCATTTCGGCGTTCTTCAAGCAACTTCTGGAGAGAAATCCCAATTTTCGGCTACTCATATTGTTTCCCAGTTTTCGGTGACTCACGTTGTTTCTTGACCGTTTTTGGTTGCGGGACATTCCATTTCGAAAGTTTCAGTAAGTATTTAAAAGTTTTCCTTTCTGAAAATGGCTTCTGAGGATAGTGGTAGTTCGGATAGGGGGTTGGAACTAGTGAGGATGGATGAGCCCATTTTGGCGACCTCCTCTGAGATAGATGAGCCAATTATTGGGGGGAGAACCTATGGAAGAGGCCTGATAGCCCGACCGACACATCTGTGCATTAAGGGGCGTCAGATTACCCCTCTAAGCTAGAGGGTGCCGACCTGGAGAGACTTAGGGCTGAATATAGGATCCCAGATGATGTAGATCTGATCCTACCAGAACCTGATGAGCAGGCCTGCTACCCTAGGCCGGGGTGCGTGGCAATAAGCGAGACGATCCTTAGTGCTGGCCTTAGGCTACCAATCCACCCTTTCTTTCTTATGGTACTTAGGTCATACGGCTTAGCTCCTACCCAATTGAACCCGAACTTCTGGAGTCAAATGGTGGGCTCCTGGATGTTGTGGAAAGAGGCGTCGCTTGGGGTGGATATGCCTTTTTCTGTATTCCAGACTATCTACATCCCTAAGGTAGCGACTGGGGGGGGGGATAAGACTAGGGACTGGTACTACTTGACCTCATGGGGTTCCCACACTCCATTCGTGCTTGATCTGTCGAGCTCCATCAAGGGGTGGAAGAGCTCGTGGTGCTAGGCTGCCGAGAGATGGGACACGATGGAGGGGGACCCCTTGGCGCCTCTTATGATCCCCATAAAATATTCAACACTTAGTGAGTTATGTGGCTTTGTGCATCTTGTTTATCCTTCTTCGGTTCGGTTATTAACTGTTCTGTTTGTTTTTTGAAGGTTCTCTTCCTCGGTACGAGCTTTCCACCGATGACTTCAACATCATCTGCATTATTTATCAGCTGCCTTCGAAGAAGAGGTCATACCACCAGCTGATAAGGAAAAACGTCCACTTCGTGACGCACGATTTGATGGTATGTCCCGAAGCGAATTCGTTCAGTACTTTCCGAACTATTTACACTTATACTAATTTGCCTGTCTCTTTGTAGATAACTTTAATAAGAAGCTGCCTCTGAGGCCAGACTTCAAAACCATCCAAAGGATGATGGCCAAGGCGAGAGCCTTGAAAACCTCCTCGTCTGTATACAAAAAGCAGATGGAGGATCTGGTGGAGGCCAACAAGAGGCTCCAGCCTCCCACTCAAGAGAAGGTTGCGGAGCACCCGGACACCAATTTGCTGTGGAAAGGGAAGAGGCCTGCCACCCCCTCAAAGCGCCCAACTGTAGCGAGGCCGTCCCCAGCTTTGAGGCAGACGACAATTCCAACCGAGGTGGTTATCCCCGAGAAGAGACCTACGTCTTCCGAGGCTTCTCCAACCCCGGCCACATCGCCAATCGTGGTTGTGCCCATTGCTCAAGCGCCGGGACAGCAAAAGAGGAAAAGGGCCCGACCCTCGAAAGATGTGGACTTCTTGAGCGTCAATTCCGAGGAGCCAGTGAAGGAAGTGCTGGAGGCTCTTTCTCTAGAGACAGTAGCGGTGGTGGTGGTCTACAATAAGTATTGGACCGAGGAATGGAGAGACCACACCGGCTCCTGCACTGCCGAGGATTTGGTCGCGGCCAACAGTGCTTATATGGCCCGGGCCTTAAGCACAAGCATCCAACTCGAGGGCTTGGTAAAAGACCTCAACGCTAAGAGGGAGGACCTCGCCAAGCGCCTTGAGGGGGCGATGCACTATGGAGATGCAGTGAGAGAGGCCCGGGCCAAGGCCGAGGAGGAAGGGAAAGGAAGGAAGGAGGCTGAGGCCCGACTGGGGGTTGCAAAGGAGGAAATAGAGTGGTTGAAGAAGGAGCTCTATGAAGTGGAGTGCCAGGTAGCTGCTATGACACGAAGAGTTGATCATGCAAATGAGCACCACCGGCTCACCATAGGGGCTCTGGAGGCCTCCAATAAAGAAAAGGTAGAGCTGAGGCAGAGGGCGGATACCGATGCTGAAGAAATCGCCTCTTTGAAGGAGAAGCTGAAGTCAGTAGGGGAGGTGGCTAAACAGAACTTTATTGACCACTTTGAAGAGCACCCCCTGTATGCCTACGTTGCTAACTTCTAGGCTTCCTGGAGCGCCCAGGGGATATTGGGTCGGCTGAAAGAGGTTCATCCTACTTTGGACATATCTTCGCTAGAGGCAGAGTTTGGTGGGCCTACCGGAGGTCGACCTGATAGGCTCGCTGAGGACGCTCCAGAGGCCCCTGGGACAAGGGCAGAGGACGTCGGGACAGCAAATGCCCCAGTAGAGTAGGGTTGATCAATTTCTGTAATGGCTTCAGCCTCTTGTAATTCAATTCCCAAATGAATGAAAACAAAAATTTTTGTACAAGTATTATTGCTTTGATTTTTTTATTGTGCTGTTTACACTTATGTGTGATAACCACTTAAGCGCTCGTTACCAATAACCAATTAATAACAGAAGATCGGATCAATTGACATATTGACGAACTGAAGTAACAATTTACTAGCCGATGTGACAAGCGACTGAAGTATCATTATTTAAAAGGAACTACATCACTCTTCACTAAGGCATTTTCAACACTTAGTAAGATAGGAAAGTTACAAATGAGATCGAATCATGACACACGTTTACTAGACATCATTAAGATCGGATCAGAACACAAACTCATTATTGATAGTACTTCCTCAAATGTTCGATGTTCCATTGATGAGGGAGTACTTTCCTTGTCATGTCTTCAATTTCAAAAGTACCAGGTCAGGATTCCCTACGTATGCGGTAAGGACCCTCCCAATTCGGTCCCAACACTCAGAACCCGGTTGGCTTTGATGATTGGAAGACCCTTCTAAGGACGAGGTCCCCCGGACGAAGAGTCCGATTTCTGACCTTGGAGTTATAATATCAGGTCATCTTTCTATGATACTTCGCCAAGTTCGCCTGGGAGGTATCCCTCATTTCTTCAAGGAGGTGGAGCTCGCTCATTCGAGCGTCGTTGTTACTGATCTCATTGAAGTGTATTCGACGGTGCGATGGGACCCCTACCTCAACCGGCTCATGACCTCGGCTCCGTAGGTCATGGAGAAGGGTGTCTCCCCTATTGCAGTTTAGGTAGTTGTCCTGATGGCTCAGAGGACGTGGGGAAGCTCATCAACCCAAGCCCCTTTTGAGGTGTCAAGCTTCCTTTTCAGGGTATGCTTAATTGTTTTGTTTAGAGCATCAACTTACCCATTTGCTTGTGGGTGATGAGGCGTTAAGAAATCCTTCTTTATGCCCAGTTCGTCACATTAGCTTCGCATTTTCTTGTTGTCAAACTGTTTCCCATTGTTAGATACTAAGGAGCGGAAAATGCTGAATCTGCAAATGATGCTCTTCTAGATGAATTTTATATATTTGCCTCGTTAATCTTGGCAAGAGGTTCAGCTTGGACCGACTTGGTGAAATAGTCGATGGCGACAATGGCAAAAGTCGCGCTTCCTCTTCCTTTTAGGAGTGGGCCAATGAAGTCGATGCCCCATTTGGCGAACGGCCAATGGCTGGTCACTACGGAGAGACTCTGAGAATGCTGCCTTTGAATATTTGAAAACCGTTGGCACCTATCACATTTCTGGACAAACTCGCAAGCATCCCTTCTCAGGGTCGGCCAAAAGTAGCCTTGTCGAAGCACTTTGTGTACCAGAGCCGTTCCTCCGGAGTGATTCCCGCAAATTCCCTCGTGAATTTTCCTGAGTATATACATAGCTTCTTCGCCTCCTACACATCGAAGAAGTGGCGAGGTGATGCCTCTTTTGTAAAGGACATCTTGTAGGACGAAGTGTGCAGCCCTCATTTTTAATTTCTTCGCCTCGCTTCTGGAAGCTGGTAGTGATTGGTCCTTAAGGTAGGCGATGATGGGCTGCATCCATACCGGGGTGCCTTCTATCCATAGCACCTCCTCACCTCTGGAAATAGAGGGCTTTGATAAGTGCTCAATAGGTACAATCTTTAGTAGCTCTGAATCCTTACTGCTAGCCAGTTTTGACAGGGCAATTGCATGACTATTCTCTAGGCGTGGGACTTGAATTGGCTCGAACCTTTCAAAATGGGGAACTAGGTCCAGAACCAATTTCAAGTATGCAACCATGCTACTGTCTTTAGCTGCGAAGTTTCCATTGACCTGACTCACTACCAGCTGAGAATCGCTACTTGCTGGAAGCCTTCTGGCCTACATTTCCCTTGCCAGTCTAAGGCCTGCCGAAGGGCCTCATATTCGACAACGTTGTTCGATGCTTTGAAGCCGAACCTTACTGCGTAATTTAGCTTGTGGCCTTCGGGGCTTTTCAAGACGATCCTTGCCCCGGAGCCGGCCTCTCCTGAGGATCCATCAACGAACAGTTTCCACTTTGGGGGCTCAGCTGGTTCCATTGTTGCCTCCATTTCTTGGACTTTGGCAAACTCAGCCACAAAATCTGCAATGGCCTGGCCCTTGATGGCATGTCGAGGTCGGAACAGTATGTCGAACTCATTAGGCTCGATTGCCTATTTTAGCAGGCGTCCTGATGCGTCCGTTCTTTGCAGCACTTGCTTTAATGAGAAGTTGGTGAGAACTTCAATTGAGTGGGCCTGGAAGTATGGTCTCAGTTTTCTTGAGGCTGTAATAAAAGCGAGTGCCAATTTTTCCATGTCTGGGTAGCATGTTTCAGCTGGGAGGAGTGCTCAGTATACCAGTAACTGGTGCCCATTTTCTTCTCTGACTACGACAGCGCTGATCACCTCGTCCGAAACTGCCAAGTACATTAGTGGTGGCTCTTCCAGTTGAGGTTTTGACAACAGAGGTGCCTCTCCTAAGTGTTTCTTCAGTGCTTGGAAGGCTTCTTTGCACTCAAAAGTCCATTGAAACTTCTTTCCTTACTTTAGCACATTGAAAAAGGGTAAGCTCTTATCTGTGGCTCTGGAGATGAAACGATTCAGTGCTGCTATCCGACCATTGAGGCTTTGGACCTCCTTTTGTTTCTGAGGTGACCTCATTTCAAGCAAGGCCATTATCTTTACTGGGTTTACTTCGATCCCTCTTTAGTTTACAATGTATCCCAAGAACTGACCCGAAGCCACTCCAAAGGTGCACTTGAGGGGGTTCAACTTCATTTTATATTTTCTAAGTATCTAAAAGGTTTGGTCGAGGTGACTTACGTGTTCGTTGGCCTGAAGGCTTTTGACTAGCATGTCATCCATGTAGACCTCCATGGTTTTGTCAATGAGTTCGGCAAACATTATGTTTACCAGCCTCTGATATGTTGCTCCAACATTTTTCAATTCGAAGGGCATGACTTTATAGCAGTACAGTCCCCTATCTGTGATGAATGACGTAGCCTCCTCATCGGGTCGGAACATGGGTATCTGGTTATACTCTGAGTATACATCCATGAAGCTCAAGAGTTCATGTCCGGCGGTGGAATCCACAAGTTGGTCTATCCTTGGAAATGGGAAGCTGTCTTTGGGGCATGCCTTATTTAAGTTTGTGAAGTCTACGCATACCCTCCACTTTTCGCTGGGCTTTTTTACCAGGATCGGGGTGGATATCCACTTTGGGTAGATAGCTTCTCTGATGAAACCGCTGTAGCTAAATTTGTCTACTTCGTCTTTGAGTGCCTCATACCGCTCCGGGTTGAGGGCACGTATTTTCTGCCTCTGTGGGGGGCACAGGTGGAGTTGATGTTAAGATGATGGTAACTGATCCTTGGATCTATTCCCACCATGTCTTCATGCTTTCAAACGAAGACATCCAAGTTCCTTTTCAGGAAGCTCACCATTTCTTCTTGTGCTTCGGGGGACAGTGCATTTTCTATTCGCAGGACCTGATTGGGGTCCTCTGGGTTGGCGATGAAAGTCTCAAGTTCTTCCACTGGGGTTGTATTTGGCTCGGAGTCGATGATCCGAGGATCTAATTCATCAAGAGGGTGCCCTTTCTCAGGGGCTTCTTCCATGTCGACGTCTTCCCCCTGTTCGGAAGTATGCCCTTGTTCAGGGGCGTCGATCATTTTCACGTCCAAATTGGGTTCGCTGGCAACTTCAGTTATGATCACATTAACAGTTCGGGGCTCCGATTTTCGTAAAGAGTTTAAGTAACAAGCCCTGCAGCCCATCTGGTCGCCTCGTACCGTGGCAATCCCATGTTTAGTCGGGAATTTCATACTCAAGTAATGAATGAAGGTGACAGCCCAAAGATCTTTTAAGGCCGGTCTTCCCAATACTCCATGGTAGGCCGATCTATGGTCGACCACCAAGAATTCAATGAACTGTTGGGCCACTAGAGGAGCTGAATCCATCTCAACGAGCAGAGTTATCCGCCCTTGTAGGACGATGCTGTCTCCAGTAAATCTGAACAGTGGATCGGTCATGGGGATCAACCCATGTTCAATTTGCATTCTGTCGAAGGTAGAGCCGAATAGTATATTCACCGAACTGCCATTGTCGACAAGCATGCGTTTGAGCCCATTTCTTGCCACTACGGCTCTCACAACCAATGCGTCACAATGGGGGTGGTGAACTCCTTCTACATCTTCCTGGAAGAAGGTGATTGGGGCCATCCTATTGGCCACTTGGGACTCATTTATAATGTAGGTAAGTATTGGCGGGTCCTTTGCTTCCCTTGTGTAATTCCTTTGGACGTTCCTGGTGTTGCCACCGATGTGAGGTTCCCCAATGATCGTGTCGATCTTCCTGATGACTTGGCTCCCAGAAAATGGGGCCTGATCTCTCTGTCTGGACTGTCCTCGATCTCTTGATTCTCTTCTCTAGGGTGACTATTCTCTATGCCTTCTCTCTCCCCTGTTCGGGGAGGCGGATCTGCGAGGATATTCGTTCCTCCTAGAGGGATGTGGGTTACTTTGATCCGGGAGTCGATTAGCATCTCTACACTCGCTGGTGTCATGCCCATAGAGTTGGTAGAAAGTGCAAAAAATTGCTCCTTCCAAGGGCCTGTTTGATCGCTTCTTTTTCTTCTTCTTACTATTATCGGTTCCTCCAGATGGCCCTGTTTTGCCAGGGAAATTCTCGTATGCCAACACCGGGACTGCATTTAGCGTGGCTGAAGCCAGTGCCTGTCCGGAGGTGGGAGCTATTGTATGACCTGCTTGAGTCCATTGCTGAGTGATAAGGTGTGCTGCGATCCTCGACCTACGTGCCTCTGAGGCGAAGGGAGTCCCTGCGCTACACGATTTCTGTGATCAATGATCTCTCCGCTGACGATCTCAACTCTCATCATTTCTTCCAGCTCGTCATAAGTGGTGGGATTTTTGTTGCGCACATCCCTCCAGAACAAAGTGTTCATGTTGAAGCTGCCTTTAAAGGCTGAAAAGGCTTCTCTATCAGTGACCTGCTCGTAATACGTGATTTCGTCGGTAAACCTAGCGAGATAGCTTCTTAGCGTCTCTCTAGGGGCCTGCTTCATATCTTGCAGGCATTGCACTAGGGCCTCTCCTTCTCTGCGTGAGAGGTATTGGTTCAAGAACGCATTCTTTAAATCCGGCCAACTCCTAATGCTCAGGGGAGAAAGTCTGTTGTACCACACGTCAGCAGCTCCGCTCAAGGTTAAGTAGAAGGCTCGGCACTTCAAAGAAGGCGAGGCTCTCCTTAGGCTCATCTGTGTCATGTACTTGGTGGGGTGCTTCTCCGGGTCCCCCTTTCCTTTATACTTAGGGATCTTAGGGGGCATGAAATTCGCATGCATTGGAAAACTTCGAATTTTCTTTGAGAAAGGAAGGTTATCATCATCATCGTCAATTTCAAAGGATCGATAAGGTTTATCTAACCCTTCATCATCTTGAATGTTCTGGGGAGGTGGAGGTGCTTCTCCTCGACTCCCCCAATCAACTAAGTTCCTTCTCTCCTTCCCATTTCTAAGAGGAGGAGGTGCTTGATCTTGCTCCTGTTCTTGCCGAACTGATCTTCATACTGAGTGGACCCTATTACTAGGGTCCTGCCCTATTCGATCGAAGATGCTGACTGACTTTTGTGCTTCATATTCTTGAGGGAAATTATCCCCCAATTGTGGTGGCTCCCTTGCAAACAGGATGTGGCTTCAGCACCCACTTCTCTTTCGAGGGGGCGCTCTCTGTGCTGGCTCACATGGCCTTGAGAACAAGATGCTGGGGTTTCCTGAATTGGATAAGATCCTTGGGGCATTTGAGAGCCCTGGTGACCTCGGGCTTGCATGAGAAGTTCATGTATTGCCGTATTCTGGGCTGCGATGTCTCTCATGCCTGCAGCTATTTGAGCCATTCCTTCAGTGAGCATGGCTGTCCTTTCACCTCGGTGACGGTGGTGATGGGGTCTCTGGTGAGTGACATTGTTACAGAGCACATCTTCTTCAGAGGCCTCTCTCATAGGATTTTCGTCTTCATGGCTGTAACTCATCTTATGTCCTTTTTCAAGGGTGATAAGAATTTGGATTATAACTCGAATTTGTTCTTCTTCAAGAACGTGCCCTTTTCAGGGTAAGTCACTGGTTTTTGGGTGGTTTCTCCGGTGGAAAATGCAGAACTTTGAATGGAAAGTTTCCCACAGATGATGCCAATATGTTGACCTCGCAAATTGGACCCTCTACATGGCCAACCGATAGCTAATCCACGTATTCCTCCCGGCGCACAGTCAACGCACGGTCAGATGCACACGGCTAGAACCAACGGGGGTGGTGGCGACCGTATACACTCCGACGGTTAAGTTAGTCTCAGGTGGTCGGAACAATACCAAGGTTGTGCAAAGTAGAGGGGAAGAGAATATGTATTTGCTTGTTATGGAAAGTTATGTTGTAAGAGTTTCATTACCTTTACCTCTTGTTAAACCCTGGGTATTTATAGATGATAAGAACCGTTGGATGTGGGACACGTGTACGCATATGACGGTGTGAGACGTCTGCTCATAGGCGTCAATCGGCCGCGTCTATAGAGTGGGCGGGTAATTACTTCTCCCAAGTTGAGTTGACATAAAGTTGATACGTCACATCGACTAGGCTCATAGAGACGTCAAATCAATTGAATCTTGGGGGCAAAAATGATCTTGACTTAGATCTCTTTCTCAAATTGGCAGCAGATCCTTTAGCAGAGAACTTCGATTTCAGGGGCGAGGGAGGCTCGACCAGTTCAGTAGATTGTCTGTGTCTTGCAGTGTGTTAGCAGATGATGATCCCCACTTCGGAACCACTTCGGATGGGTGTTGCACACCTTGTAAGACGCGGTGGTAAACTTTCCGAAGTGTTTCAGATGGGGGCGTAACAGTTGGAATACTTTATTTCAAAAAACTTCTTAAGGTTGTAATAACTCATTTGGCACACGACGACGACTTATCACATTCAGATGTTGAAGAAGGTCCTAGGATTCAGTTATTCACTGATTCAAGAGGCACATGATTTGGGTGGTCAATGAATTTTTTAATTTTTTATCCATATTTCTATTAGAAGCCGAAGTATACAACCTTTTTTTCTTTCTTTTTTTATAATTAAAATCAATGATTTGCCAATATTAACTTCAAAAAGTTAGAGTCATGTGTTTTTCACTGCAAGATCAACAGAAGCCATCTATTATGATCTAGGGTATTCCAAACTTAAAAGTTTCCAACCATAAATGTCAAGTAATCGTTGAGAACTCAAATGATAAGGACCCCGAAGCAATTTTTTTCTATTTTATTAGGTTGAGCGACTCCATGAACCTCTTTACTTCCCTAATTACTAATTTACTTTCAAATCACTTTCATTAAAAGAATTTCCCCCTTAATCAATCAATTACAATCAAATAATGATAATTTCTTTATATTTGTATTTTCACACTTTTCAATACTATCACATTCAATTTTGTAAATGGATTTTGAAGCCTTGAGCGTCTGCACGTCTAATTGTTGGACAAATAATAAATTTATTTTATATTATTATCTTCTATAAGAATTTATATTTGTCATAAAAAGATGGCCACTTGAACTTGTTAGTACGGGTGAAAACATCTCTATCAATTTAGTAATAACATGCACTACAACGGGTGCTTAGGGCCCTGTTAGGGAGTGATTTTTCATTCAAAAAAATTTGATTTTTTTATCGTTATTTCATTATTCCAACTATAATTTTTGACTTCTTCTATCACAAATAATCCCCACTTTTTTCTTAACGATCAAAAAATCAATTCTCAAAATTTCTACCAAACAGACCCTAGTACAAGCCCATACTGCTATATGGACTCAAGTGTTTAATATCAATTTAGGTAGTGCAAGAATTGATGCAAAGCACTTATAGCGTTACGTATTCTTCAAAAAATTTATTTTTCAGAAATATGATGGCATCTAGACCGTGTTCAATTTTATTAAAAATTAATTTTTAATAAAAATTAATAAATATGTAATTGAAAATTTGATAAAATATCAATTTTCTAAAGTTAAACCAAAAGCGCCAATTAAATCACTTCGACCCCAGCTTAATCAATTATTTATCCAACTCCTAATAGAAAAATGCCACATATGCATTCCATTACATTAATAATTCGGATAAAGTATTGATCTAATTATACAATCCTATTGATTAAGATATTACAAGCTTACGGATCAGATCCACATCATCACATCGCCTTCTAACAATTTTTAAATATTTATACAAATTATTTAATAAAAAACACATCACTCACGTAGTACGCCGATCAGCGAAATCGGAGGCGAGCCTTGATGCAATGGCGGAGTGATACATATCATGCGACGACGTATTAGTTGTCATCCTCCGGAGCTGCTTTGCCTTTTCCTCCGTGAAAGATCCCGGAGTGAACCGGGACCTCGCTTCTATCGGATCCGGGTTGCTCTTCTTATAGTCAGACTGTAAATAGTCCGGCTCCGACGAAACTCCGAACAGCGGAGCCCACCAGTGGTACGATGAAGATTTTTTAGCTTCAGGTTTCCGGTCATCGGCGCTGATACTAGCTCTAACGATTGTCAGTGGCCGAAATGGTAACAAACCGGACGCCATTTCAGAGGTAAACGAGTAAACTTCTGAATCTGGGAGTTTCTAATTTACAATTTATGAAGATTTGATTTGATTTTGACTCTTTACTTTGGGTTAGGGATTTAAATGAATTCATGGAAAACAGAAAAGGGTGTTATAAAGAGGTTGCAGGGAAAGTTGGTACCTTGGTAATAAAAGTCATCAGATGAGTGCGTGGGCTGTGGGAATTGGGGGTTTTAAAGACAGAGTTAGTCACTCACCTATTAGAGTTGTTTCATTTTAGTCCTGATTTGTTTAATTGTAAGTTAATAATTGAATTTGTTGACCTTCAAAATTTGATTAACCTAGCTTCCAATGAATCCGTTGTTACCTTTCCATCTATGCATAAATAAAAACCTTTAGGAGACAAAAGCCTTCATTTTTAATTTAGGTTCGACGATCGTTTACATTTCGTCCAATAAGGACAGTAATGTGGTTGGCAGTTCCCCATCCTATTTAATGATACAATTATATTTTTAATTTTTACTACTTTTCTTGTTTTTCTTGAGTAATTTGAGAATTGACAGATAATGTTGGATTAAATTGTTTTTAAACAAACAAGAATTAATTAGAACAGTTTGGTTCGCCAACCTTATCTGATATCATCCAAATCGTTCTGAAAGAATAAATTAACAATATAATGTCATTTCTTATATAAATAGAAAGAATAAATTCAAAACTGATCAAACTCCTTCAATTAAAAGTTTTCGTCAAACTCTTCATTCATTGTTTTCAAAAGATGAAACTAAATCTTTATGGGAAGAATTTTATGATTCTTATGAAGACACGAGTTTTTATGAATTGACATATTTTAAAGTTTTTTTAAAAAATCAGTTCAAAATACTGATGTTAACAAGAAAACATGGAAAACTCTTCGGGCCAAACCTTTCAATCTAAACATCATCCTGTGCAAGAAATAGTTGTTTCTCATGGAAACATTAAAATATTTGTATCTCTAATCAAACAACTCCCAGCTAATAGATAAGAGGAATTTGACACTACAGCAAAAGATATAAAAAATATTCAATTTCAGAATAATTATACTTTATATTATTCTTCAATTTATGTGTTCTCAATTATCTAGAATTGAAGCCAATTCTAATACCGAGGCATCTTCATCTAAGAAAGATGAAAAAACAATCTCTTATTTTCAAACCAATAGAGTCGAAATTAGGATCATCCAAAAAAATTAATACAATTGATGATCTTGATAATCTTGAAAATTAATTTGTTGAGAATGAGAAACTTTCATTAATAAATCGAAACGTCAAAATTCAAATCTTCCAAATTATTAATCTCGTCCTTCTTATTCTGATATGTTATACGAGGAGAAGAAAAAATATCAAGTTTCCTATAATAGAGATGAACTCATTGAATGAAATCTTGATGATATGACAGAATTTCAAATTGTCAATTTCCTCGAAAATATGGCAGCCTGCTATGCTGCTTATATTAGTAGAGGTACTTCTGCATACATTGCTTTGTCAAATTTAGTTCAAGGTTTCATTGGACAATAAAGAACTGGTGGAATAATTATTTATCTACTGAAGATAGGAATAGTATTGAAAATGCACTAGATTCTCAAGTGAACAGTGACATGTTCAATATTCTTATTTATTAAATACTCACATATTTTATTGGAACTCCTACTCTTCTTCAAGATAGATCTTCTGAGATTCTTGTGAATCTTAGTTGTCCAACAGTTCACCATTTTAGTTGTATAAATATGTTCCATGAAGATTGCAATTAATCTTTTCCAAAAGAAAATTTATTTCTTGACTTCCTCAATTCTTTGCAGAAAGAATTAGAAATTCAATTAAACTTAAACATCATAATACTATTCCTTATACTTTCCTAACTTATGGTGAAATTATTAACATTGTCAATAAAGAAGGTTAGCATTATGCAATGATCTCAAACTCAAGGCCAAATTAAAATCAGAATGATCTGAAAGGAGAATGGAATTTGGATCTTTCTGTGCACAATATGGTTTTGAAAAAATAATTCATTTTTCTTCAAAGTTAAAGAAGAAAAAATTTCCTTCTCGATATTTTCAAAAAGAAAAATCTTTTCAAAAATTCTATCCTTCTAAATTTTTAAAAAGAAAGTTTTCAAAGATAAAAATTCAAAATCTTCGATTATTGCTTCTTGGAAGTGTAATCAAATAGGTCATTATTTAAATAAATATCCTATGAAGGAAAAATTAATAATCTTCAAATTGATGAAGATATTGAACTTCTTAATTTAATTAATTTCAATTCGGATGATGAATCTGAATCTGATCTTGAACATGTATATCAATTTTACAAAAACTCTGATGTTGAAACTAATTCAAATTTGTCTTCATCTTCAAGTCAAGATAAATAAGTTTGTGGTTGTAAAACCGTAAATGTTCTTACAAAAGAAGAAGAATTTATTTAACAAATAATTGAGAAAATTGAAAATCCTCAACTTAAGAAAAAGTTTTTCTCTGCTTCCTTTAGAATCCATAGAACCATTTAATATGCAAAATGTATTAAACAGGTTTAGAACTGAATATTCAAATGTTTCAAAATCCTCTAGTTCTGATTAAAATCAGAAATCAATATTATAATATCTCAAATTTCTACCCTTGAAAATCAAGTGAAAGATGTTCATATGGAAGTTGTATTCTTCAAAGCTAAAGAATTAGAACACGAATACAATTCTAATAAAGAATCTAAGCAAAAATCTTCTTCAGAATCCTCTTTCAATGAGGATACTTCTCATGCTTATCATTCAAATAATCATACGTCTAACGATGAGAAAATTAATGTTATCAATCGTATTCAACTTCAAAAATGGTATTCTACAATGACTATTGTAGTAAATAAAGAACTCAAATTTACTTCTAAAGTTATTATTGATTTTGGAGCTGATCAAAATTATATTAGGGAAGCATTAATACCTACGAAATATTTTGAAAACACTACTGAGCGTTATTTATGGTGCTAGTGGTAAAAAGCTTAATATTCAATATAAATGTTCTAAAGTTCATGTTTGCAATTCAAATATATGTTTTAAAAATATATTTTATTTAGTAAAAGATTTAAATCAAGAAGCAATTTTTGGTACACCTTTTATAGTCCAAATCTACCATTTTCAAGCAGAAGAAATAGGATTAACTACAAAAATTTTTGATCAACAAATATTTTTCAGATTCACAAATCCTCTTCCATTTAAAGATATTAATTCTTTAAAAGAAGCAATAATTTAAAAAAAATTGTCAATAATATTATTAATAAAAAGAGTGATATTCAGTTTCTGAAAGAAGAAATTAAATTTCAAAAGAATTTAAGAACAATTGCAAAATTCTTCAATTAAAGAAGAAATAGCATGTTTTCAAAAACAAATTGAAAATGAAATATGTTCGACTATTCCTAATGTTTCTAGAATGGAAATAAACACATTATTTCTCTTCCTTATGTTCATGATTTTCATGCATCAATGATTTATACAAAATCTCGTACTATTTAAATGAATAAGGAATTACTTGATTTTTGTATCAAGAAAATCAATGACTTATTAGAAAAGAAACTTATTCGCCCAAGCAAATCCTCATGGAGTTTCTTGGCATTTTATGTCAATAATTTTGTTAAACTTGAACGAGGCACTCCCTGACTCATTATCAATTATAAGCCCCATCAATAAGGCTCTTCAATGGATTCAATATCATTTACCTCAAAAGAAATATCTATTAAATAGATTACTCAAAGTTGTTATCTTTTCTAAATATGATTTGAAATCTAGATTTTGACAGATTAAAATCAAAGAAAAAGATAGGTACAAAACTGCTTTTAATGTTCCATTTGGTCAATATGAATGGAATATTAAGCCTTTTGGTCTCAAAACGCTCTTTCAGAATTCAAAATATTGTGAATGATACTTTTAATCCGTTTCAAAATTTTATTATTGTTTATATAGATGATGTTCTAATATATTCTAAAAGTTTTGAACAACATTTCAAGCATATTAATACATTTATTCACTTCATTAAGAATAATGGATTAGCCATTTCTGCTAAAAAGATTGTTCTTTGTCAAACACGTATAAGGTTATTAGTCATTATATAAACTTAGGAATACATGGACCAATTCAAAGAAGTTTGGAATTTGTTGATAAATTTTCTAACGAAATTTAAGATAAAACGAGTTTGTAGCGCTTTTTAGGCCGTGTCAATTATGTGACTAATTTTGTCAAAAGTATATGTCAAATCTGTGCCCCCTTCTTTTAAAGGCTACAGAAAAATTAATTACCATGGAGTAATGATCATACTTTAGCAATCCAAAAAGTCAAGATAACTATTAAAAGTATTCCCTATCTTTCAATCTTAGACCCCCCATCGACTCCATCATTGTTGAGACTGATGCATCAAATATAGGGTATGGTGGAGTGTTAAAGTAGATTCCAAAAGAATCAAATCAAGAACAGTTCATTAAGTTTCATAGTGAGGTATGTTATAGTTTTATGTGTTTCAAAATTTCAAGATGATTTAATTAATAAAAAATTCATTTCAAAAACTGATTGTAAAGAGAGTGAATGAATTAGGATGATATTTTATCAAAAAAGAGAGTGAGAGTTCAAAGAAAGAAAAGATTTTAATGGCTTCTTCTAAAACTTCACTCCAAAAGCAAAGTAGTCGTAAAAAGATTTCAATACCATTATTTTCAATTGATGATTATATTCAAGGATCATCATCAAGAAAGGAAGAACAAGGTTTTTCATCTTCTCAAAATACTCAAAACACTATCATTTCTGTAAGTGTTATGCCCTAGGTCCAATCAACCTTAAACATAAATACTCATAATATATAATTAATGCAGTTTAATGACAGATCTATTATTTCATTAATATACAATTAAATTAAATAATAGAGTTCGTAGATTTGAATCTTCGTAATTTGTTAATCACAAGGAGTTATGATTGTGAGATACAAATTACATATGATTGAATCTTAAATCGTCTGTGGTCGTATGTAATAACAAGATACGAATATTGTTATTACGGATAGACCATCACGTGTGACTTTTCTTACTTGTGAAATAAGTAGCTGATCTCACAAGTTAAAGTGTAGTGACATTTAAATGAACATGTGTATGTTTTGTTGTAGAATAAAATATTGGAGACCCGCCTAGAGATTTCACATGTATAACTATCTGAGTGTCAGTGGTTAATCTCTAACGTTCGAGAGTGGGATTAGTCCTTTGACTTGAGATCGTCATAGTACCTTATATGAGGACAGTCATGCTTTGCGGTGTTGGATATTGCTTTGCCAAGGGCCACTAATATGACATCGTTCGGGTATGTCAAGAATCGTATGAATGTTATGAATGATCAATAAAGGATTCGTCACTCTTAGATAGTAAAAGATTATGATCCATATTTCATTCGATTAAGTTGATAACGAAATCATTGGCCAAGGCGTACTTATAAGTCAAAAAGGAGTTTTCGACTTATATTGACTTAATAGTGGAGTGAAAGATATGATCGATAATCGGGATAGACACACTTCCATATCTCATAATTGATCGGATTATATTGATAAAGAGATTGTAGGCTCACGGTAAATGAACGATTTTAGTTTTGTCATACCACGTGACATTTCTCGTCATATGTATTGTCTTGACACATTGCTAGATGTCAATATGGGAAGACGAGTGTGAATTTGTGATAAATTAAAATGGTGTTTTAATTTATCAATTTTGATCAGATCAAAATAATATTTCACGTCGTTAGGTATCATGATCGAGAACCTGATGGGTCGCATACAAAAGAGAATTGAAAAATTGCAATTTGTCAATTAATTAATTTAACAATCGTTAGATAAATTAATTAATTGGGTTTATTATTTATAGGCCCGAATTAATTAATTGGATTAATTAATCCACAGATCGGATTCAATTAAATGGATTAATCAAATATTGGATCGGGTCAGGTCAAGCCCGTTTGGGCTTATATAAATAACTGATTAGAGTTTACAATTTTGTAGAGATTCATTATTCTTGCTAACACAAGAAAAAATCATAATCCTACAATCTTGTTCTCTGTGTGGATCACCATTGGAGGCTGGACAATTGAACAGCTGTAGATAGTGAATCAAGATCATTGGAACAAAGAATAGCAAAGGAGTTTGCAGATCTCAACAAAATGTACATCTTTTATCACAATTTCTATTTAAACATAGAGAGATCCTTAGTTGGAATCAAAAATTTATTTTATTTTCCACTGTGCACGTTAAGTAGATTCCCAACAATGCTATCAGAGTTAACTTTGTGTTTTTTAGAAATTGTTTAACATTTTTGTGCAATCAAAAGTTGATTGTTATACATTTTTCTAGTTTTTAGCAATTGTAGAAATTTGATTTTCATTTTTTTAAAAATCTATTTTGATAATATAATAATAAATAAATAAAAATTGGCAAGATTGGACAGCAAGCCTGGCATCAAGAGTTGTCGTCGGCGTCGCGACAACGGTGGGGAAGCAGCTGCAACGCAGCTGCCACCCTACCTAGTTGCAACGATGCTCCTCGCCGCTGTCATCAGTAGCGGCGAGTGCCGTTGTTGATTTCCAGCAACAATCACTGTTGCAATTAGTGGCAGCGACGACAGGAACGCTGCTCTGTCGCTGCCATGCTACCATTAATGAAAGGAAAAAAAAAAAGGAAAGAGGCACCGCCAAGAAGGGTGAAGATTTTACGGTTTCTGTTGATTTTTTGGAGACAGGGGCCTCGGTTGCAATTACTGAAATTATGGGCACCTTGTTGCAATTATGATAATGGGTATATTTGCAAATTTTAAATGGAGGGCACGTCTGTAATTTTTGAAATTGGAAGGCCCCATTTTAATTTTGAAATCGGGTTGAATTGCAATTTTCTAAAGGATTTTGATGGCAATTTTAAAATGGGTTTTAAAATTGAACTTCAAGAGTATTTGACCTAAAATATTAATTTTGACCCGATTAAGATTTATTTGAAATTGGCGGCTTTGTAAATTTTCGTTAAATTAGATTTTAACTTAAATATTATAATTTAAGACAAAATTGAATTTTATTTTATTTGGGAGTTATATTCTAACTTAAAATATTAATTCAATTTAAATTAGAGTTGGACTCTAATTTAATATTTATTAAAATTTGTTTTTAATTAATTATTCACCCAAATATGTCATTGAAATTAGAATTGGATTCTAATTTGACATTTAATTAAATTTTGATTTTAATTAAATTGTCAAGCACTAAAATTATATTTAAAATTAGAGTTAGACTCTACTTTGATATTTAATTGAACAAGTTCGCCCTAAAATATTGGAATTAGAGTTGGACTCTAATTTGATATTTAATTAAAATTTGATTTTAATTAAATAGTCTCGCCCTATAATTGTGGAATTAGAGTTGGACTCTAATATGATATTTAATTAAATTTTGATTTTAATTAAATATGCTCGCTAATTAAATGAATTGATTAATATAATTAATTAGTTATTTAATCGTTTCGATCCATTTTGTCTAAAATAGTTTAGACAATTTAATTACTAGAAATTTGAAACATGTTTGTATATAATATTAGATATTATATAAAAATACATTTATGTGATAAATATATTATTAGTGGATGATTATGGACTCGACCATTTGGATGTGTCGAATATTGATTTTTATTCCTGTCATTTAGTGGGCCTGCGAGCCCGTTATTGTTGTTATTATTATGGGTTTGCGAGCTCTTAATCATTTTGGACCTGCGAGTCCATTATTATTATTGTTACCATGAGCCTACGAGTCCAATTTTATTTAAGCCTACGTGCCAACTAGTACAAGATATATGTTGGAGCTGGATTGATTGAAGAAACAAGAAGAAAAGGGAACCATGAAGATGGTGCATTGATACTGATCAATGTGATACCCTCTATAAATTGACCAACTAGTCTTCCTTATAGCTCGGGAAGACTAGATTGTAAAAGTTCATAATCGTCCACATTATTACATTAAATAATATATATGTTTATTTGCATGGTAGATGTATAATAAAATATATATGAATGTTACAATGAGACATTTGAATGCAAAACCCCTCAATAAAATATTAAGTCACATATATAATTGCCTTCCATCATTATAGTTAACAACCAAAGTCCCAAATCGTCTCAATTTGTTGAGTACACTCAATGCTGGTCTATTAGGGATATGTTTGACACTATGAAATATTTGATATTTCTGAATAACCGATTTAACTTAACTAAAATTCGGTTTAATGATCTGGGAGTTGTATAGAAATACAATTGATAATAGTATCTACCAAATATTTTATTAAAACTTGTTGAGTACATTCAAAGTCTTAATATGGGATCCCAGCCCACTGGGAGTCAAGTATGGACTTCATAAATTTATGTGAGAGGGTCATAAATTTTAGTTAAACAATGAGAGCATAATTAATTTAATAAAAGTCCATGTTAAATTAATTGGTGCATTTTATATATTATTCTTTTTCTTTTCATCATTTATATTTATTGAATTGTGAGTAACCATGTGTATTTGGATGGCATGTTGGATGCCAACAATCAAACCAAATTAAATTTTCTTGATTGGCATCTTTGAGAATTGTTCTCAGGCACGGGAAAGTTGGTTGTCCTTAAGTAGACCTTTTCAGAGACATTTAGTGATGGCTTGATTAAGGAAGAGGTGGTTACTGTAATAAACATGGTGATGACAATAGTACTACACATATGTAATTCTTGCAACTATGTCACCTGAGTTACAAAAGCGACTTGAGAGTATAGTTGCTAACGCATGATTTTTCATTTCAAAGAGTTGTATGATAATAATCGTGTGTGGAAGGATATGAGACTTCCAAGCAACTATACCGATGTAAAATGACAGAGTAATCTTCAGTCGATGCTTAGATACTGAATATGATTGACGTTGAGAATTGCCTCAATGAGGTTCAGTCATGAATTACGAACTAAGTGTTGATTGAGCTCTGCAATCTCTGTCAGAGAGTTATTCATACTAATTATGATTTATGATATGAATAAGTTCGAATGCACACCCGTTGAGTTGCTTAAGCTTAAGACTGTTTTGGCTAATATCAAAGTTAGAAGTGGGCAAGTCATTGATTCCTCTAAGGGTATTAAGAGGAAGTCGAAAGGGGCTTTTGGGAGAAGCAATATCAAGTCTAATGACCATTGGTTTCATTGTAGAATGAAAAGGTCATTGGAAGAAATATTGCAAGGCTTACTTTTACTTCATGAGTTTCTTAGGTATTTGATGCCAAATATGGATCTCATATTTATACAAAGATGGAGAAGCTAAATAGAACTAGACCACTACGAAAGGAAAAAGTTGACCTGCACGTTGAAGATGAGCAAAGGTTGCTGCATTGTCTGTAGAAGCATACTTCTTACTGTTGCCTTTTGACTTAGTATTGGAATTAGAGAAATGTTACTTTGTACCCACTGTAGCTAAAACATTAAAATGAATTTCATATTCAGATATGAACTATTTTAATATTAAGAACAATTGTTGTTCCTGCTTATCTTGATTAAGATCTTAATAGTTATGGTAACCTACAAAAATAACATTTATATTCTTAACACTAAGCATTCTATAATGAGTATAGAAGTTAAGAGGCATAAAAGTGATAATCTAAATAATACTCAAATCAGGCATTGTAAACTTGGTCATATACATGAAATGCAGTTTCAAAATTACATGGAGATGTATACGCAGAGTCAATCGATTTTGAATTGTTTGACTAGTGTAAAACATGTTTGTTTGTTACAATTACCAAATCTCTTTTTACCTGAAAAGGAATAAGTCTGCATAATATTGGCATAATACATAGTAATGTATATAGAGCCATGTCAATTGATGTCAGATGAGGTTTTTCTTATGTCATCAATTATCGTGTGTACTTGATGGGATTCAAGCATGAAGTTCTTGAAAGATTTAAAGGATTCAAACTAGAAATAGAAAAACAAATAGATAAGGATATCCTTACTTCAAGATCTGATCGAGATGAGAATATCTTAAAGGTAAAATTTAGATTATCTAAGAAAGAATGAGATTCTTTTGCAGTGAATTCCTCCATACACACTAGAACATTGTGGTGTATCTAAACGGAGGAATCGTAAATTATTAGATATAGTCCAATTAAGACTGAGCCATGCAAATCTCCCAAAATTGTTTTGGAGTCATGCACTGATTGAAGTGTGGTACACACTAAATCATGTCTCATCTAAGTTGGTTAATAGAATTCCGTACGAGTTATGGAAAGGCAATAGTCCCAACTTATCTCATATGAAAGTTTGGAGCTATGACGTTTATTTGAAGTGTATTGAATCAGATAAATTTGAGTATATATATTCGATGAATACATATTTGTGGGATATCCAAAACAAATATTTTGGATATCAATTCTATTATCCCATTGAGAAGAAAATCTTCGTCTCAGGATATATCGTCTTCTTAGTTAAAATGTTTACTCTAGAAAAGGATAGTGGGAGCAAAATAGAACTTGAAAGAATTCAAGAGTCCACAGATATAGTTAACCAAAGTAGATGAATCCGAGTTTGATCCCATATTTGATATGGGACATACTCTTGATCAGGAAATAGAAACTCCTGAGGACATGTCGGCTTTGTGTGAATCTAGTAGGAACATTTGACCTTCAAGAAGGTACGAATCCATGATTACTAATCAGACATTGCTGATCTAGTATAATGAACCTATTAATTGCTCAAAAAAAAGTCAAATGTTGACTTAAAAGAGACAATAAGAGGCCATGAAACCTGAGATGGACTTGGCGTATGTGAACAAGGTTGGACCTTGGTCGATCCTCCTGATGGGATAAAACCCATAGGTTGTAAATGATTTACAATAAAAGGTTGACATGGATGGAAATATTCATACACACAAAGCAAGGCTAGTGGCAAAAGGTAACAAACAAAGACAATGTGTTGACTTTGATGAAACCTTTCGCCTGTAGCCACATTGAGGTCCATTTGAATTTTGGTTACAATAGTTGCATACCTTGACTATGGGTTAAAGCAAGCCTCTTGGAGCTGAAATCTTCGATTTGATAGAAAAATCAAAATGTTTGATGTTATCAAATTTGAATGTAAATTGTGTGTTTACAAGAAGATAGTGAGCATCGTTGCAATTCTAGTATTGTAGAAAATGACATTCCTATACTTCAATCGTTGAAATAATGGTTGTTAAAGGATTTATTCATGTATGGGAGAAACAACTTGATCTATAGAGATAGATCTAGAATATTGCCTAACTTATCCCAATCTACATAGATAAAATCTTGAAAAGATTTTATATGGAGAAACTGGTTTACTCTTAAGCCATATGTTGGAAAGATTCCAAACGTGAAACAACCGTTGGTTCATTGGTAGAAACCTAATATATGATTATTTCGAAAGCAGCAAAGAGTTGCAATGTGGATCAAGATGTTCATTAATGAACTTGGGATTGTTCCTAATATTGTTAATCACTTGCTATTGTAATAATAGAACCATCGCGCAATCAAAGGAACTAAAGTCTAATCAATGATCCAAACATATATTGAGGAAATATAATCTCATCAGAGAGATAATACAAGGAAATGACGTGAAGAAAAGAACGAATTCCCACAATTAATTGCAGATCCATTCACAAAGAGTTGTCACAGTATAAACATGATCGTCATGTAGACTCTTTTGATATTGGATACATAGGTAATTAGATTTAGTACAAGTGGGAGTTTGTAAGTGTTATGCCCTAGATCCAATCAACCTTGGACATAAATATTCTTAATAAATAATTAATACAGTTTAATAGCAGATGTATCATTTAATTAATATAAAATTAAATAAAATAATAGAGTCCGTAGATTCAAATCTTCGTAATTTGTTAATCACAAAGAGTTGTGAATGTGAGATACAAATTACATATGATTGAGTCTTAAATCGTTCGTGGTCGTATTTAATAACAAGATACGAATATTGTTATTACAGATAAACCATCACAAGTAGTATTTCTTACTTGTGAAGGAAGTAGTTGATTTCACAAGCTAAATTTTAGTGACACTTAAATGAATACGTGGATGTTTTGTTGTAGAACAAAACATTGGAGACCTGCCTGGAGATTCCACATGGATAACTATTTGAGTGTCAGTGGTTAGTATCTAACGTTCGATAGTGGGATTGATTCTTTGACTTGAGTCGTCATAATACCTTATATGAGGACAATCATGCTTTGACTGCGTTGGATGTTGGTCTGCCAAGAGCTACTAATACAACATTGTTCGGGTATGTCAAGAATCTTATGAATGTTGTGAATGACCAATAGAGGATTCGTCACTCTTAGATAGTAAGAGATTATGATCTACATTTCATTCGATTAAGTCGATAATGAAATTTTTGGCCAAGGTGTACTCATAAGTCGAAAAGGAGTTTTAAACTTATATTAACTTAATAGTGGAGTGAAAGATATGATCGATAATCAAAGTTGACACACTTACATATCTCGTAATTGATCGGGTCATATTGACGAAGAAATTATAGTTTCACGGTAAACGAACGAGTTTGATTTTGTCACACCACATAACATTTCTCGTCACATGTATTGCCTTGACACATTGTTAGATGTCAATTTGGGATGACGAGTGTGAATTTGTGATAAATTCTAAGGGTGTTTTAATTTATCAATTTTGATTAGATCAAAGTAATATTTCACGTCATTAGGCATTGTGGTCGGGAGCCTGATGGGTCGCACACAAAAGAGAATTGAAAGATTACAATTTGTCAATTAATTAATTAATTTGGATAAATTAATTAATTGGGTTGTTTATTTATATGCTCGAATTAATTAATTCACAGACTGGATTCAATTAAATGGATTAATTAAATATTGGACCGAATCAGGCCAAGTCCGTTTGGGCTTATATAAATAACTGATTAAGGTTTACAATTTTGTAGAGATTCATTATTCTTGCTAATACAAGAAAAAATCATAATCTTACAATCTTGTTCTCTGTCTGAATTACCGTTGGAGGCTAGACAATTGGACAGCTATGGGTGACGAATCAAGATCATTGGAACAAAGAATGGTAAAGGAGTTTGCAGATCTCAACAAAAGGTACATCTTTTGTCACAATTTCTATCTAAACACAAAGAGATCATTGTGGGAATCAAAAATTTATTTTATTTTCCACTACGCACGTTAAGTAGATTCCCAACAATTTCAACCTTGGTTTTCAAAAAATCTACTCAAACCAAAAATATTCCAGAATAGCCAAAACCTTCAAATTTTAAACAAGCCATCTATGGTTATGAAAAGTTGCCTCAAATTAATCCTCTAAACACTTTTCAACATTTTCTTAAATCTGCATATATTCCAGTTTTTGAAATGGAAACATCGTGGATAAATAGATATGCATCTTTAAATGAATATCTTCAAGACCTTTTTCCTCCTTAATTTCAATTTATGCATATAATATAAAAAATCTAGAGAGTTTTATGAAGCGTTCTTATAAAAATCAGTTCAGCTATTATAACTCATATAGAAAACTCAAAATTAAAAAATAATTGATTTTTCCATAAAATGGCAGAGGTAAATAGAGTTTTTGCACATTTTCGTTAATCCATGAACAGGAGAACCTGCTAGCTCTGGGTTCGAGTGGCATTTCACTCCTAACCACAACTCATCCGCTGATTCTTGAGAATCTTTAAACTTTCCACTACTTAGATTTCAATTCGCCTCTGACCATCAAATGAAATGTGAATAACCCGTACAATTCAATTCAACATTTTGTTCGTTCTGGTTTGATTGTGTTCTATAATTCGAAAAATCATTATATAAAGGGTGTTGCCGTATGAAGACTAGAACAACAACCATGGAATAAAAAGAGAATACTTCTCTCAAAAGATGAATCATTTGAATCTCATTTCAATTATTTTGATTACAAGGATGCTTGGTATAATTTTTTTACTTTAGACCATTGACTCATTCTTGGTTTATTTTATTCAGTCAAAATTGTAAGTCAACTTTTCCAAAAAATAGTCTCAAACATGGTTTGAATGTTTTGGACTTGATAAGAAAATTTTATCTAGTCTCACTCATCAAGAATTCGAACACTTCAAAAAAGAGTCTAAAATATTTTTAAAGCCTCAAGAAAATATTTTGTTCCAGTTCATCTTCAATCTAAAGGTCTCATGGATATTTTGTTGGGACTATCATATTATTCAAGATCAAAGCTCTAAATATCATGTTGAAAGGATTATTTGGAAATCTAAAGAAAAATGGAGGTCAAAATTCCATGAAACAAACTCTTGTCCAAAAGCAGTAAATTTATGGATTCAAGTACAAAGGAATATCGGTGTTCCAAAAATCTCAACGAAAGAATTAGGTAAAAATGCCAATTTTCTCAAAGAAAAATCTAAATTAATGGCTATGTTCAATCATTGTAAGATGCCAGGAGAATTAGCAATTACTTCTAAAAAAATTGCTTCTTTGGCAAAATCTATTTCAAAGAAATCAAAATTAGTTCAAGGCAGCTCTTCTTCTCAAACAGGTTTTGAAACTGACTATGCTCAAAGCAATAAAGTTGATTATTATGGGATAGACCTGAATGAACTCATTGCTCAAGAAAACACTCAAAAAATCTCAAAATGACTTCCCAATTATTTGGATGAATATCAAAGATACACGGTCCTTAAAATGAAGGAGATATTATTTCAATTATCTCTGCCACCTCAAAAGCTATTTTTACCAGCATTATCATCAATTAAGCACTAATGAAAAAGCTTTATTAAAGAAATATATAGGTTTTATTAAAGCATTGCCATTTTTCAAAAGCTATAAAAGAGACTTTATTAAAGTGAAAGCGATGTTTCCTTTTAACTTTAATAATTCGTTGAGAAAATTGCAAAGAAAATGACAAATTTCCTCAATTATCCAAGAAGACTTTTCAAAAAGAAGAAAATGAGATCAATATTGTGCAAGATTCCTTGGCTATAATTTAAGAAATTTCAAGTCTGGACTTCAAGGCTTCAATTATAAAAGGGGATCAAGATTCAAGACTCCAGCAAGAGTTTTTTGTAGAGGGGAAGGAAAAAAAACTTCTTCAAGAAAGTTCTAAATTTCCTTGTAATCTAAATATTTTCTTTAAGAATTTATTTCAAATATTTATAATCTTCCGTAAAATATTTCTTCAATTAATCAGATTTTGTGTTTTAAATTATTTTCATCTACCTCCTGTACCCCCTGGCCCATTTTGGTATCAAAGCCATAAGAGAGCAATGTGAGATTATAGTAAAATTTCATTATAAGTACTGTGTCATAGGAGAAACTGATTCTTTCATGGATGTCTACTCAATAGCGTTGATCAACCCATCTTGCCGAGGTAGGCGCTAGGGTGGTCCCGTTGCAAGCTTTGCAAGAGTTAGTCATTTTTATAGCGTTGCATCTACAATGGTAATTTATTATAATTTCATTTTTATTCAGTTATGTCTTCTTTTACAAATAAGAGATCTAGTTGTAAATCTAAAAATATTTCAAACACCATTAATGATGAAGAAGAGGTAGACCATGATAATGTATCTGCATTAGATACATTCAATTCTCGTGAACTTCAAATATCAAAAATTGAACAAAAATAACAAAAACTAAATTATTCCAAATGCACATAAAAGTTATATCTAAGAAATAGAAAAGTTTAACTTTCATCAAGATTATGTTATCAAAACATTTAAGCAAATGATTTCTATGAAGCATCAATCTTTCAAAAGATACTATTCGATCTCATTGGAAGAAATTTAAATATCTTTATGTAGGATTAATTCAAATTGCTGTCAGATCGTTGTTTCGACTTGGTTTAGACATTTTTATTCTCTTAACTCTTCGAGATAAGAGACTTCTTAAATTTGAAAATTCATTATTATTCGTTTTAGAATCAAATTTAGAAAGTGGCTCTGATGTAGATTGAATCTACAAACACACGACAGTAATAACCAAACGGATTGAATTCAGAAACAAACTTTTATTATTTCGTGAACAACCAAGAAAACCCTAGGAGGCGTCTTGCAGCGTCTTAAATATGAAAGAAAAGATAACCTACTGGGCCAGCAGTCCCAAAATGGGCTGGGCTACAAAATGGAAATAACAAATGTTGAAAATAAATAACACAAAAACTTAAAATGCTATTTTGACACACTAAACGACTTCAAATGTCCAAAAACCCTCGTACGTCAAGGCAAAGCGGTGAGTTCAATCTGAAACGCTCGTTACCTTTCCGAAAAGGGGTTATGGGCCCAAAACGGATACCAAACGCAAAAGTTACATCAATTTCTTTGAAAGCCGACCATCCAACCGTTCCATGTATGCCAATGCACGTTCCTCCACATAAACCTCATCATTGTCCCCGGGATCAATGGGATTCACTCTCGAATCAGAACCGGTAGCACTATCTCCCACGTTGTCTCCATGGTATGACAAAAGATGCTTTACATTAAACACATCAGAAGTCCGTATATGGGAAGGAAGTCGAAGGCGATAGGCGTTGGGGTTGATCTTCTCCACAATTTCCACTGGACCAATGGTACGAGGTGATAACTTCGAATGCTCATGAGATGGAACTCGATCCTTAGTCAGTACCGTCCAAACATAATCCCCAACATCAAACTCAACAGGACGTCGATGCCGATCAGCCGCCTCTTTATACTTACGGTTGGACTCTAGCAGATTAGCTCGTGTTTCCTCGTGAACTTGTTGCAAACCACGAACAAAGTCAACAGCTGTCCCATGCAGCCGAGTCTTAGAGGACAGAGTCAATAAATCAATAGGGCTATGGGGCAGAATACTATACACAACCTGGAACGGACTGAAATCGGTGCTTCTATTTCTAGCATGATTATACGCAAACTCTGCCTAGCTAAGCCGCTGATCCCATGACCGTAGATTATCCCCAACCAAGCACCGCAACAAGTCACCCAAAGAACGATTAACTACCTCTGTTTGCCCATCAGTTTGAGGGTGATAAGCACTACTAAAATTGAGCGACGTGTTAACTGACTTCCATAAACTCCGCCAAAAGTGACCGATGAACCTCGTGTCTCTGTCAGACACGATGGAAGTGGGCAACCCATGCAATCGATAAATCTCTCTGAAAAATAGCTAAGAAACCTTGACAACATCAGTGGTGCGCTTGCAGGGAATGAAGTGCACCATTTTAGAAAAATGATCTACCACCACAAAAATGGAATCATTACCACATTGTGTGCGCGGTAAACCCAAGACAAAATCCATGCTAATATCAGTTCACGGAGCTGAAGGCACTGGTAAGGGTCGATAAAGACTAGCGTTTGTGGCTTTTCCCTTTGCCACGTGGCACACCCTGCATCGTGAGACAAACTTCTCCACTTCACGATGCATAGTAGGCCAGAAAAATGAAGCACTAATCAAAGCCAAAGTACGATCTCGCCCAACATGACCTTCACCATGAAACTCCTCAATTAATTTCAGACGAAGGCTGCAATCTGGTATACACAATTGAACACCTCTAAACACATACCCATCCTCTAACAGAAAAGAGGAATGGGGCCCCTGCAGTAAACTGTGATAGATGGGGCCAAAATAAGGGTCATCAGCATAAAGAGAGACAGAGGTCTCAAACTCGGTGACATCTACCTGTAGCCGCGCTAATAACCCATGCCGCCGACTGAGCGCATCTGCCACACAATTAGAAGAACCAGCCTGATGTTTAATGACAAAGTTGAACTGCTGTAAAAAGGAAACCCATGATGCATGACGGGCAGATACAGACTCCTGGCTTGACAAATGCTTGAGGGCTTCATGATCACTGTATAAGACAAATTCTCGCTGAAACAGATAATGTCGCCAATGGCGAATGGCCTGAACAACAGCATAAAGCTCTGCGTCGTAAGTGCTATACCTCCCACGAGCCCCTGCCAACTTCTGACTGAAATAAGCTACTGGTTTTCCTTCCAGACTGAGGATAGCTCCGATACCCAATTTAGAGGCATCACAATGTAATGCAAAAGGTTTTGTGAAATCAGGCAACGTAAGTATCGGGGCTGAAGTCAGACGCTCCTTAATGATCAAAAATGCTTTCTCAGCCTCGAGTGTCCACTGAAACTTACTCTCCTTCATGCAATCAGTAATGGGAGACATGATGGTGCTGAATTGCTGAATAAGTCGTCGATAAAACGATGCTAAACCGTGGAAACTTCGCACATCAGAAACTGACTGTGGATGCGGCCACTGCCAAATCGCATCAACCTTAGCTGCATCCACCGTTACTCCACCGGCTGATACAACATACCCCAAAAACAAAACACTATTGGTATAGAACACGCACTTCTTAGTGGCTGTAAAGAACTTCTCCTTGCGTAAAACAGTAAGGACTTTCCTTAGATGCACACCATGAGACTCCTCCGACCCACTGTACACCAATATGTCATCGAAGAATACAACAACGCACTTACCAATAAACGGTCGAAGTGCTTGGTTCATCACCCGTATGAACGTGCTCGGTGCATTGGATAGTCCAAACGGCATAACTAGCCACTCAAATAATCCCTCCCGTGTCTTAAATGCTGTCTTCCACTCATCACTAGGACGGACTCTTATCTGATGGTAACCACTTTTCAAGTCCAGTTTGGTAAACATAGTTGTGCCGGCTAACTGATCAAGCAAGTCATCTAACCTCGGTATCGGAAAGCGATAACGAACTGTTATTTTGTTGATGGCCCTGCTATCTATATACATCCGATAACTCCCATCTTTTTTTGGTACTAGGAGTGCGGGGACTGCACACGGGCTGAGGCTCTCTCTGATGTACCCCTTCTGCACCAATTCCTCTACTTGTCTCCTCAACTCCTCACGTTCCACTGGGCTCATTCAATAATGTGGGCGATTAGGCAATGAAGCGCCCGGTACCAAATCAATGTGATGTTGCATATCCTGCAAAGGCGGAAGACCCTATGGAAGGTCATCCGGAAACACACCATGAAACTCAGACACCAAGGCGGCAGCTTTGGGGTGAAGACCCGTCCCCTCGGCTGCCATAGGAACTGTCGACACTCCTGTCGCCTCAGTTCCCACTAACAACAATACAACACCGTCTGCCAGTATCTCACGTACAAACAAAGATCGGGAAAGTAGATTACTACTGTCCCCTGCCGAAGACAGACACTGCGTATCTTTGGAGGGTAGTAGTACAATCTTTTTACTCGAAAAGATGAATGTATATGCATTTCGACGCCCTTCATGGCACACATCCCTATCAAACTGCCATGGACGACCCAACAACAAATGACATGCATCCATCGGCACCACATCACACCAAACACTATCACGATACACACTGCCAATAGAAAAAGATACCAACACACGGCTAGTAACACGAATTTCATTACCTCGTCTCAACCATGCTAGGCTATAGGGAGTAGGATGAGGTTCGGTGCTTAACTGCAGCTTCTGCACGGCCACTTCAGATATCACATTTTCGCAACTGCCCGAATCATTGATGAACCTACACACCTTTTCTCCAATGGTACATGTAGACAGAAAGAGATTGTTTTGTTGCAGGTCCTCAGACGACTCCCTAGGCGTAAGGCACCCTCGTCGGACCACCAAAAGAGGCCCCGTGTCACCTGTATGCACAATTTCAGCTTCTTCTTCTTCATTCTCCACATGAACAGGATTGTTAACATCAGCTTGTGTTGTCCCTCCAATGAACAAACCTGGGCATGGCTGCCCATGAGATGGACAGTCCTTCCTCAAATGACCAAAACCACCACAACCAAAACACTGACTTCCACGCCCTCGTCCACTAGGAGGAGCTCAGCCACCCAGATTAGCGGTTGGAGGAACCATTGGCCGAGTGTTCCGATCAATGCCCTGACCCCCAGATGTAAAGGATTGGGACGGACCAGATGTGGGATTTGGGGCGAATTGTCGACCCCCACCTCCAGATGGACCACCAGAAATGCCTACTACAGAACGATGTTGTTGTTGATTTTCAGCTTGAAGTGCTCGCTGGTGAGCGTCAGAAACAGATACCGGCGAGAACATATTTAGGACATCTTGCAAATTCAATCGTAGTCCACCAATATAGTGCGCTACCAACTGGTCTTCTGATTTTTCCACATCATTTCACGCTATCAGTTGGTAAAACTCTGTGGAATAAGCATCTACAGATCGATTGCCTTGTCTCAAATTTTGTAAGCGCTGATACAAAGTCCTGGAATAATTAAAGGGAAAAAATGCTGTCTTCAACTGTTTTTTCATTTTTTCCCACGACTGGATTTTTGCCTTACCTTGACGGATCCGATTTTGCTTTAGTTGCTGCCACCACGCAACAGCACGACCACGCAAATGGGTCGCCACCAAAGGTACCCTTTTATTGTCGGGCAGTTCTTTGTAATCCAAGATCTCCTCTACTGCCACCAGCCAATCGAGGAATTCATCTGCCTCAATTCCACCGTGAAATTCAGGTATATCACCTTGAACCCGGATTCCCATCGCTGAAACGCGTCCTGCTGTTGCACACGAGACTATTGAACATGATCGCCACGTGCCTCTGACAAGGTCTCCTCATCCGACCTCTCCCCTGATTCAGATCCACCTCCACCATCACTCACTGGGGCACGACGTGGAGGAGCAGGAGGTGTTCCGTTTTGCACAACCTCTGTCGCCTACGTCATGAATTGATCAAATCGGATTGTCAACGCCTCAACTTGATTACGCAGATCTGCAACTTCATCAATTTGGCCACCACGACCACCACGTCCTCTCCCACGCACCATGCTCTAATACCAAAATGATATAGATTGAATCTAGAAACACACGACAACAATAACCAAACGGATTGAATTCAGAAATAAACTTTTATTATTTCGTGAACAACCAAGAAAACCGTAGGAGGCGTCTTGCAGCGTCTTAAATATGAAAGAAAAGATAACCTACTGGGCCAGCAGTCCCAAAATAGGCTGGGCTACAAAATGGAAATAACAAATGCTGAAAATAAGTAACACAAAAACTTAAAATGCTGTTTTGACACACTAAACGACTTCAAATGCCCAAAAACCCTTGTACGTCACAGCAAAGCTGTGTGTTCAATCCGAAACGCTAGCTACCTTTCCGAAGTGGGGTTGTGGGCCCAAAACGGACACCAAACGCAAAAGTTACATCAATTTCTATGAAAGCCGACCATCCAACCATTTCATGCATGCCAATGCCTATTCCTCCACATAAACCTCATCAGGCTCTATCTTTTCAAATTGCTAACCAAATTTTATAATCAATTTAAATGATGGAGCTATTCTTAATTCTCTAAATCTTCATATTCAAACAAAAACTTGGATTTTGACTATCATTCAAAACCATTTGCTGTAATTTATATAATATATTATAAGTTTATGAATACTCAACTCAACAATAGAGCTTTTTGCTCATCTCCTAAAGAAGAAAGCCTTTTGTATTGGTTAATCCTCTTCATTCTAATACCATGATTTCTAAAAGAATATCATGAAATCTTCAATCTAGATGACTTGAATGAGATTTTGAAAATGCTTAAACTCCAACTCCTATTCCTAGTAGATCAACCCCATATCAAATTATGTTATTCCTTGATGGAAGTGTCAAAATTTATTTTGACAAAGGGTCTTCATCAAATAATCTTTGAAGGTCTTATTCTTCTAGAATTGAGAAATATTTTATTGAAGATAAAAAATATTGGACATTACAAATATTTGAAATAAATTCTTAAATGGAAAATATTTAGATTACAAGGAAATATAAAATTATCTTGAAGAATTTTTTTTCCTGCTAAAAAACACTCTTGCCGGAGTCTTGAATCTTGATCTCCTTTTATAATTGAAGTATTGAAGTCTGGACTTGAAATTTCTTGAATTGAAGTCAACGAATCTTGCATAGTATTGATATCCTTTTCTTTTCTCTGCTGAAAAGTCTTCTTGAATAATTGAGGAAATATGTCCTTTTGTTTGTAATTTTCTCAATGAATTATTAAAGTTGAAAGGAAACATCGCTTTCACTTTAATAAAGTCTCTTTAGATTCCATACTGATTTTTGAAAAATGACAATGCTTTAATAAAGCTTGTCCATTAGTGCTTACTTGGTGGTAATAGTGGCAAAAATAGCTTTTGATGTGGTAGATATAATTGAAATAATATCTCATTTGATTTGAGAACCCTTGTATAATTGATATTCATCCAAATAACTAGGTCCATATAATCGTTTTGAGAATTTTTGAGTGTTTTCTTGAGCAATGAGTTCGTACAGGTCTATCCCATAACAATCATCTTCATTGCTTTGAGCATAGTTTGTTTCAAAACCTATTTGAGAAGAAGAGCTGCCTTGAACTGATTTTGATTTCTTTGAAGTAGATTCTGTCAAAGAAGCAATTTTTCAAAAATAATTGCTAATTCTTATGGTGTTTTACATTGATTGAACATAGCCATTAATCTTTATTTTTCTTTAAGAATCAATATTTTTATCTAATTCTTTCTTTGAAATTTTTGGAACACTGATATTCCTTTGCTCTTGTATCTATAAGTTTGCTTTTGGACAACAGTCCGTTTAATGGAATTTTTTTTCACCATTTTGCTTTAAATGTTCGAATAATCCTCTTATCATGATACTTAGAGCTTTGATCTTAAATAATATGATAGTCCCAACAAAATAACTATGAGACCTTTAGATTGAAGGCGAACTTGAATATAATATTTTCTTGAGGCTTTAAAAATATTTGTGCCTCTTTTTTGAAGTGTTCGAATCCTTGATGAGTGAGATTAGGTAAAATTTTCTAATCAAGTCCAAAATATTCGAGCCAAATTTGAAATTGAAAAGTTGAATTACAATTTTGATTGAATAAAATAAACCAAGAATGAGTCATTGGTCTAAAGTAAAAATAAATAAATAAAAATAACTTTATGCTAGGCATCATTATAATCAAAATAATTGAAATGAGATTCAAATGTTTCATCTTTTGAGGGACGTATTCTCTTCTCATTCCATGGTTGTTCCCGGTCTTCAAATAACAACACTCTTTGTATACTGATTTTTGAAAAATTAATTGTTTTTGAATTTTTGAGGTTTTTGTATGAGTTAAAATAGCTTAACCGATTTTTGTAAGAATAGCTTCATAATACTCTCTAGAATTTTTGATATTATATGACGTGAATTGAAATTAAGGAGGAAAAGTTCTTGAAGACATTCATTTAAAGATGAATATCCAGTTATCCGCGATATTTCCATTTCAAAAACTGGAATATATGTAGATTTAAGAAAATATTGAAATTTGGAGGATTAATTTGACGTATTTTTTCAGAACCTTGGATAGCTTGTTTAAAATTTGAAGGTTTTGACTATTCTAAAATCTTTTCGTTTTGAGTAGGTTTTTTTAAAACTAAGGTTGAAAGGGTAGTGTTTTGAGTAGATGAACCCTGTTCTTCCTTTCTTGATGATGATCCTTGAGTATAATAATCAATTGAAAATAATGGTATTGAAATTTTTTTTGCGATTACTTTTCTTCTGGAATGAAGCTTCAGAAGAAGCCATTGAAATCTTTTCTTTCTTTACATTCTCACTCTCTCTTTTTGATAAATATTACTCCAATTCATTCACTCTCTTATAATATTTGAATATTCCCACTACTCTTGACTCATTTTTCTCTTCATAAACTTTCTTGTGAGGAAGTTTACAAGAACATTTGATTTTCCGTGTATATATAGTATTTCAAAATCAAAACAGGACAATATTGCTTGCTATCTTGCAAATATTTATTGTGAAAACAAGATTTTTTACATCTTTTGGTAAAACAACTTTTGAGGCTTTATAATCAGTTTTTAACATGAAATTTTTATTAATTAAATCATCTTAAAATTTTTAAACACATAAAACTATAGATAAAATTTCTTTTTTTAATAGTTAAATAATTCTTTTGAGGCCGATCTATACTCCACTATGAAACCTCACCAACTGTTCTTGATTTGATTCTTTTGGAATTTGCTTTAACACTCCACCTTATCCTATATTTGATGCATAAGTCTCAACAATAATAGAGATAGTAAGGTCTAATATTGAAGGTCAGTGAATACTTTTAACAGCTAGCTTGACTTTTTGGACGGCTAAAGTATGATCATTACTCAATGGTAATAGATTTTTTTCGTAGCCTTTGAAAAGCGGAGCATAGATTAGACGTATACTTTTGACAAAATCAGCTACATAATTAACGTAACCTAAAAAGCATTGAGAACTTGTTTTATCTCGAAGTTCATGTGGAAATTTATCAACCAATTCCAAACTTCTTTGAATTGGTGTAAGTGTTCCTAGGTTAACATAATGACCTAAAACCTTATATGTGTTTGACAAAGAACAACCTTTTTAGCAAAAACTGCTAATCCATTATTCTTAATGACATGAATAAATGTATTAATACGCTTGAAATATTGTTTTAAACGTTTGGAATATATTAGAACATCATATAGATAAACAAAAATAAAATTTTTGTAAGAACTGAAGATATCATTCATAATTTTTTGAAATTTTGAAGGATCATTTTTTAGACCAAAAGGTATAACATTCCATTCTCATATTCACCAAATGTAACATTAAAAATAGTTTTGCACTTTTCTTCTTATTTGATTTGAATCTGCCAAGACCCAGATTTCATATCAAATTTAGAGAAGATATCAACTTTGAGTAATTTGTTTAACGGATCTTTTTTTTGGGGTAAAAGATATCGAATTCATTAAAGAGCTTTATTGAGGGGTTTATAATTGATAACGAGTTTGGTCGCACCTCGATCAAGTTCGAAAGAATTATTGACACAAAATGTCGAGCAACTCCATTAGGATTTTCTTGCACGAATAAGTTCTTTTCTAAAAAATCATTGATTTCCTTGATACAAAAATCAAGTAATTCCTTATTCATTTGAAATAGAATGAGATTTTGTATGAATCATTGATTTATGAAAATCATAAACATAAGGAAGAGAAATAATATGCTTCTTTTTGTTCTAGAAGTCATTAGGAATAGTCAAACATATTTAATTTTCAATTTGTTTTTGAAAATCTGAAATTTATTCTTTAATTGAAGAATTTTGCAATTGTTCTTCAAATTTTTGAAATTTAATTTCTTATTTGAGAAATTGAATGTGACTCTTTTCATTATTAATATTATTGATAATTTTTGAAATTTTTGCTTTTTAAAGAATTAATATCTTTAAATGAAGTAAGATTTATGTATTTGAAAGATACTTTTTTGATCAAAAATTTTTGTGATTAATCCTTTTTTCATTTGCTCGAGAAGGATAGATTGAACTATAAAAGGTGTATCACAAATTACTTCTTGATCGAAACCTTTTACTAAATAAAATATATTTTTAAGACATATATTTGAATTGCAAACATGAGTGTTTGAAAGTTTATATTGAATAATCAGCATTTCATCACTAGCACCATAAAGGCGCTGAATAGTTTTTCAAAATATTTTGTAGGGATTAATCATTCTCTAATACAATTTTGATAAGCTTCAGAATCAATAAAAACTCTAGAAGTAAATTTGAATTCTTTATTTATTACAATAGTCATTATAGAATACCATTTTTGAAGTTAAATACGATTGATAGCATTAACCTTTTCATCATCAGGCATCTGATGATTTGAACGGTAAGCATGAGAAGTATCCTCATAGGAAGAGAACTCTGAAGAAGTTTTTTAGCTTAGATTTTTTATTAGAATTGTATTCTTGTCCTAATTCTTTAGCTTTCAAGAATACAACTTCCATACGAACATCTTTCATTGATGTTCAGGGGTAGAGATTTGAGATATCATAATATTGCTTTCTAATTTTAAATCAGAACTAGAGGATTTTGAAACATTTGAAGATTTAGTTATAAACTTATTTAATATATTTTGCATATTAAATGGTTCTATTCATTTTGAAGGAAGAAGAGGATGAAACTTTTTCTTGAGTTAAGAATTTCCAATTTTCTCAACTATTTCTTAAGTAAGTTCTTCTTTTGTAAGAACATTTATGGTTTTACAACTAAAAACTTGTTTATCATGATTTGAAGAGAAAGACGAAGATTCTATCATACCATCAAGATTCCATTCAATGAGTTCATCTCCATTATAGGAAACTTGTTATTTCTTCTTCTCCTCATATAACATATCAGGATAAGAAGAACAACAATAATAATTTGGAAGATTTGAACTCTAAACATTCAATTTATTAATAGAAGGTTTTTCATTCTCAATATATTTATTTTCAAGATTATCAAGATCATCAATTGTTTTAATATTTTTGGATGATCCTAATTTTGAAATTTGTTTTGCAAGTTCTCATAAAATACTGGATTCAATAAGCATAGTTTCTTTCCCCAGTTTTGGAACAAATTTTGGCTCTATTGCTTTGAAAATAAGAGGTTGTTTTTCCATCTTTCTTAGATGAAGATGGCTTGGTCTCAGATTTGGCTTAAATTCTAGATAAATTGAGAACAAATAGATTGAAGAATGATATTAGTATAATTATTTGAGATTGAATATTTTTTTTATATCTTTTGCTGCAGTGTCAAATTCCTCTGATCTATCAATTGAGAGTTGTTTGATTGGAGGTGCAATTATTTCTGTGTTTTCATGAGAAAACAACTATTTCTTGCATAGGAGGACGTTTAGATTAAAAGCTTTGAAGTGAATGAGTTTACCATGTTTTCTTATTAGCATGAGTATTTTGAATTGAGTTTTTAAAAACTTTGAAATATGCTCAGTCAAAAAAACTTATCTTCATAAGAATCATAAAAATTTTCCCATCCAGATTCAATTTCATGTTTTGAAAACATTTAATGAAGATTTTGACAAAAGCTTTTAATTGAAGGAGTTTGACCAGTTTTGAATTCATTTTTTCTATCTAACATTCCTGAACTAATCTTTCAGAACGATTTGGAAGCATATCAGACAAAGTTGGTGAACTAGGCTATTCTGATCCATTGTCTTTATCAGATGCATATTGAGTTTTTGGAATATTGAAGTGAAATCATCGCCTTTTAATTTCTCTGAAGAAATCGAAAATCTAGAATTTTGAAAGAAATTTTCAGATCTAAAAGAATAAGACCTTTGAAGATTATTTGATGAAGACACTTTGTTAAAAATAAATTAAACACTTCCATAAGGGAATACAATAATTTGATTTGGGATTGATCTATTCGGAATAGGAATTGGAGTTTGAGCATTTTCAAAATTTCATTCAAATCCTCTAGATTGAAGATTACATGGTATCCTTTTTAGGAATTATGGTGTTGGAATGAAGAGTATTAACCTCCACAAGAAGACTTTCTTCTTTAGGAGATAAGCGAAGAGGTCTACTGTTGAGCTGAGTATTCATAACCTTATAATATAATCTATGTATTATAGCAAACACTTTTGAACGATTATCAAAATCTAAGTTTTTTGTTTGAATATGAAAGTTTAAAGCATTAAGATTAGGTCCATCATTTAAAGTGATTGTAAAATTCGGATAACAGTTTGAAAAGATTGGACCATTTTCTAAATTTGATTCTAAAATTGATAATAACGAATTTTCGAATTTAAAAAACCTCTTATTTTGAAGAGTTAAGAGAATTGAAATGTCTAAAACAAGTCGAAAGAAATGTTTGACAGCAATTTGAATTAATCCCACATGAAATATTTAAATTTCTTCCTATGAGATTGAATAGTATCTTTTGAAAAAAGATTCATTTGAGCGGATTGATGCTTAATAGCAACCTTTTGCTCAAGTTTTTTGATAACATAATCTTGATAAAATGTCAAACTTTCTTATTTCGTAGATAAAACTTTTATCTGCCTTTGGAATAGTTCAATTTTGCAATTTTTGTAAATTTTTTTTCTATTTGAAGTTCACGAGAATTAAATGTATCTAATGCTGATGCATTATCATGACCTATTTCTTCTTCATCATGAATAGTGTTTGAAATATTTTCCAGACTATCTTTTTTGATAACATAACCTTGATGAAAAGTCAAACTTTCTTATTTTGTAGATAGAACTTTTATCTGCCTTTGGAATAGTCCAATTTCGCAATTTTTGTTACTTGAAGTTCACGAGAATTAAATGTATCCAATGCAGATGCATTATCATGATCTATTTCTTATCATGAATACTGTTTGAAATATTTTCAGATCTACTACTAGATCTCCTAAACCAATTTGAAAAAGAAGACATAGTTGAATAAAAATGAAATTATAATAAATTACCACTATAGATGCAATGCTACAAGATTGACTAAGTCTTGTAAAGCATACAACGGGACCATTCTAATGCCTAGGCAACATGAACTGACCAACGCTATTCAGCATACATCCATGAAAGAACCAGCTTCTCCTTTGACACAGTACCTATAATGAAAATTCACTACGGCGTGGTCCATTGCCTTCACATCCATGCCTTTGCTCTTGACAACACAGCCAGACTTGAAACCGTTCCGTTATGGCAAGGTGCTACGAGGCTCAATCTTTTAAGGTCAAATTTTCATCCTTGTGGATAGTCAAGTGAGTTACTGATAAGTATAATTTGAGTTTCAGAAAGCTAAATGAAAACGAGTTCTCGCAAAGATTTCAGTATTATATATATTTTCTTTTATCACCCATGAAATATTTGTATAGAAATAAATGAAGGATATTTCTGACCTTCCATATCATTTGGGCATATTTTGGTCATTTGTTGATCTAGTCACTGATAGTTTGGTCATGTTTCCTTTTATAAAGATTTTCGCTGATAACTGTGGCCCACTTGCACGTGGTTTTAGAAGTTGTGAGTGTCCCCTCATTACTCAAAATGAGACATATCTTATGACTGGAAGACGTAGTCACAAGATTCTTGTCTTATTTGGGAAAATCATCTGGCCCCCTACTTTAACTGTCATACGTGGTACTAAAGGAGAAGTGGAGAGAATTTTCTTTACATGAAACGAGTTTCCCACTTGCTTCCCTTTTAAAGTAGACGATGTTCGGGCACACTCTTTTCACTGTAGCTAGGTGGTTCACTGCCCTGCGAACCACCTCAATCGGTTCTTCCTCATAGATGGTATGTGAGCGAAGTTGTGGACCCCAATGAAACTCTCCAATTCTGACAAAAAATGCTTATGGTTCATGCTAGCTATTATGTGGCTTGTAAATGATTTGTCATGTATTCCTATGTAACCTCGTTTGCCTACATAGTTTGCACTTTGCAGCAACGTGTGACGAAAGTAGGAAGAGAATTTTCATATTTATTTTTAACTTAAGGCCTCTAATAGCTAAATAACAAAAAAATGGTGATGTTATATAAGAGATATTAATATAGTTACATCGTGGTTACTGAACTGTAATAAACTTACACCGTGGTCACTGAACTCTTATTTGGTGCAAGCCAGGCGCTGAAAATCAATTTAGGTGCAAATGTAGTTACTTTGGTAGCATTGTCGGTCAATTTTACATTTGTCACTAACTAGATGTTAAAACAAGGTGACTAACTTCAAAACCCAAAATCGTGGCACGTCACGTTTTTCAAAACACCATCTTGTGTTGTGAAAATTTGGCAAATAATTGATGAACATGTCATAATAGCATCCATGTAGGATGAGCATTAACCACGTCAGTGTTTGACATCAGTTAACATGATGCAATTGGGCTGAGTGAGCTAATTTGAGGCAACATAAATTGAAGTATGATGACCAAGTTGAAACTTGAGTGCAAGTACAATGACTGCTAGTGAAATAGTAGAGATAATTGCAGTAATAGTCTTCTAGTTGATACTGAAAGTCCAGATTCCATGTAATTGTTTGCTGCTAAGCCATGTAGTTTGAGGTCCACTCAAAAGGAGATTTGGGTAATTCCGTTTAAATTTTCTAGATCATTTTTTATATAATTGAACTGGGGAAGGTATTTCTTGAATGTGGTAGAGCTTAAAAGATAATAGAGAGTTTGAAATTGGAGTTTCCATGATGTATAATTGTTGTCGGTGAGTTTAAGTGGAACTTAAGCCGAGATATTGAGGGTAATTATATTTTCAATGGGTTGGATAACACTATTTGACTTGTATTGTTCTTACAAGTCGGCTAAGAAACAGTGAGAATATTTTGATAAAAAATGAAAGACGGGAGATTGCGAGATAAAGAAATTCATTTTCCAGAAATTTCTGAATTTCAAAATAGATGATTAAAAACGGGTATGATCGAGTTCAAGAGATGCAAATATTTCTTCACGATATTGAGATGAAGGCATGAAGTTGAGTAAATCTTTCTGGATTACTTCTATGGTTGAGAAACTACATACACTATGAGAAGATTTTAAAAACTATCTCAACAACAAGCACAAAGAGATAACAATAGATGATTTGATTGTTCGACTTCACATTGAAAAAAACAATCTCATTTTGCAAAAAAATGGAAAGTTACGTGCAGAATGTGGAAGCAAAGGCTAAAATGATTGGAGACTTTGGGTCTAAAAGTAAAAGGAGAAAGCAACACATCTTGTCTAAAGAAGTAGGAAAGGAAAATGATGCAAAATGCCAAGAATTGATGGGTGGACACAAAAGCCACTCGTCACATTTGTGAAGATAAGGATTTATTCATCGAATACAAGATAGATCATGATGAACATCTCTTTTGGTCAACCCAGCTTCATCTAGAATCAAAGGAATTTGAAAAGTCATTCTTAAATTTCATCCTTCACTCAACTGTTCCCACGGCCTTTAAAAACAACGTCCTCTCATCTACCTCCACCAGTAAAAATAATGCCTTTTAATTAGCTCAATATTTTCCATCCATAGTTTTACACCCTACTGGATTAAATGAGGGATTTGGGCTTTATTTTTCCAATTTGTTTGGTTGGTGATTTTTTTTTTTTTAAAGTTAAAATATAGTGGCGTGGAATTGGAGCGTGAAAACCTAATTTGAAATTGAACACTATATTTAAAGTTTAATTCTGTGGTTTCCCAATTGAGTTGTTTGTTTTCTGTTGCTTCGTTTGCTTTTGCACATGTGAATTTTGTTAACTATGCATCATCATCATCTTCATTTTTTTCTTCTTCTTATTTTTTTTTTTTTGGGTAGATGAGGTGGGACTTGAGTGAAATGTTTGGTGATGAATGATAAATTTCCGGTTGATGCTTTGAAGTAAAAGTACATTAAGATCACGAATCTCCAAACAATGCTCACTTTTAACCCTAATTTCACAATTCGACAACACATTGAATTTTTGAAAAATCAATGCTCCTAAATCTATTCAACAATCTCTCTAAAATAATGTTGAATCTATTCTCATATACCACCAGCCTATATTTTTATAACGGGTGCAAATATATAAGAATACACGTGATTTTGTGAGCATTAAAAGATTCACACAAAGCATAAAGGTGTATCTCTATCCCCATATCGGATCCTATGTCGATTTATACCTTGTCGAACTTACTCCCCTTCACTCAAATGCATGAAATAAGTTATCACACTCACATAATTACGTGCACATAATCATGGAAAAAAATAATTTCATATAAACCATTCAAATTCAAATAACATGTTGTATTGTCAATAATGTAAAACTAGAAATAAAAGATTACATCACATGATTTATCATTCTCCTATTACAAATAAATTTACCCTAGCATAATGGGAAGAAGAAAACAAACTTAATAATCAAGAAAAGACATCACCAATTTAAATCTTGAATTGAATCCTTGCATCTTAATGTCAATTTTCATGTTCTTGCCTTCTTCTCTTCTCTAAAACTCTTATGAATGTGTTATAATGCGTCCCCCTTCCTTAGGAATGGCCCTGGGGTTTTACAATACTTCCCAATATTTGTTTTTATAAGAATTTCAGTCAGAATAGAAAATCAAAATTTTTTCGTCGCGATTGGCTTGGGCGACTTTTTTTGCTTCGATAATTGTTCCTTGATGTTGTTCAGTAGCCCACCCTAAATAACTAGGCAGTTGCCCAGTTATAAAAACTTTCAAATGTTGCATTTTAATCCACGAATTCAATTCTTGATTCTTTTAGATCATTTCTCTTTTTTTTTTTTCCTTCTCCCAATACTTCAAGGCCTCGCTAAATTTGTCCTTGAGTTTCTCACATCGTCGTTTCTACTCTCGGATCATCTTTTGGCTATTTGCACTCTGGTCCTCGAACTTTCGTTTTCTTCCATCCTGGTCATTTTCTTCTCTTTTCTCTTGAATTCCGCCATATCCATCAACATCGTCCTACAAAACGAAATTATACAAAATTAAGCCATAATCCAAATGCTTTGATCAACAATTAGTCATGTTTTATAGATCGAATAAATGTGTAAAAACATACTTATCACTGCGCCTCTCCATCTTCAAATCAAGTCCGTGCTCTTTCTCTCTTGGATGGGAAAAATGTTTGTTGTTTTACTGATTGAATTTGCTACATTATCGTCACTATATCTCTATCACTTCACTTCACTACTTGTGTCCTCTCTGTTGATATCTAAGGAAGAATTTTCCATTTTTTCATCTCAAATCTCCATGCAGTGCAGAAATGAGAGTCTCGTCGCAGCGCAATGCAGATCGCAGAGATTGCGCGACCATGCTATGCTCTTTTCATAGATCCAATTTTTTCCCCTTTCCCTATTAAAACTTCATCTAAAACTTGCAGCTTTTATTTCTTCTTCTCCATGCCTTTCTTCTCAACTTCCTGGTTTTTGGAGAAATTTTAGAGTTGTCAATTTTTGGTGAAAATTTTGTCAAATTTGATTGGAAACATGTCAATAAACAAAAAAACAACTTTGCTGCGAGGTGGGGCCAATTTTGGACAAATTCCTTCGTTTAGGCTTTTGTTTATACGTTGTTTCTTTTTTTGGTAAATTTTGTTTTAGTTATATCTTGATCAATTTAAGTCAAATTTGAATTTCGTTTGTGGAAGGATAATCCTTAGGATTAAGACTCTCAATTTTAGTCATTATCTTAATTTTTTTCATTATTGGAAAAAAAAATCTTATTTTATTATTTTTTATTTTTTCGAATTTTCCTAGGGTTTTCTCTAAATAAAGTATTGTAAGTCGTTTGTGGCTGCATTGATTGACAGAAATAAAGATTTTCGTGAGTTTTTTTATCTTGTAAGATTTATTCATCTTCCCTATAATAGTCAACGACCCCAAAATAAATTTTTTCATGAGTTTTTCTTTTTTTTTTCAATTTTTTTCGCTAAACCTCATTGAACAAGATAAATCATTCTCTTACATTAGTAATTTGATATATGCTTTCATCTATGAGATAGAGATTAGCCATTGACTATTTTTACAATTGTCTTTTGCTTCATGAATTTTGTGGCCACTTAAATTAAATTATACAACTACTATGACAAACAATTCATTTGTTTTATGAATTTTATATGTTCTGTAGTCCACGTACAAAATGATTTCTTCTATTCTAGAATCATATAACTTAATAAGTCTCTTTGAATGCTCAATGAGGGGAATTTCATTCCAATATAACCATAACAAACATTGAGTTGATGATGTAATTTACGAGAATTCAACAAATTTAACGACTAACATAACCTTCAAAATATCCTAACCCATGCATTGCATGGTCAAAGACTAGTATTAAATAGACGGGGCATGTATGTTGGAATTCATTGTAAGATACATAAAATGCTCATCTAGAACTTTGATATGAGAGACATCGGTGAAGCATACATGATTTTGGAAATGAAATGAAAATATTTAAAATATTTGATGAGATAACCTTGTTTCAAACATAATTTGTAGATAAAGTGATTAAGATGTTTGAGATACAATTTTAATGAGACTAATTATCTATTTCCTCCTTATGTAATCACAAGAATATTGAAAATGATAAACAACAATTATAGTATTCTCAGACAAATAAAGCCAAATTTGCTTAATGAATTGTACAAGGTCACATATAGCCTACTCGATAATAAACTAAGTCAATATACAAGTATTCCTGGTAATGAACATTGAAGTACACTACTTGGGGTTAGGATACCTAAAATGTATGCAAGATTATTCATTGTAATATAGAAAATATCATCCAGTAGTTGAAGGATACTGTGATTTCAACTAGATATCAAGTACGGATGAATTTCAATCTACTAGTGGCTTTATATTTACTCTCAATGGTGGTGCAATTTTTTTGTATATCTTCTAAACTAGCACATATAGCTTGGTCCACAATGATATTGGAGTTTATTGTTATAGACAAAATAAGAGAAGAGATAAAAAAAAATTGTATAATATATTCCAATATAGTCAAAATGTTTGCGAGCTTTATGTATTCATTGCGATGATCAGCAATAGTAAATCAAGACATATACATCATAGATATAATAACGTTAAGCAGTTATTCTCGAATATGACAATATCATTTTGTTAAATCAAACGATAACTTAGCAGAGCCATTTACAAAAAATGGTTATCTAGATAGAGAATAAATTGTATATCGAAGACAATGGGTTTAAAGCGTAAATATAATGGATAACTTAACTAAAATTTAAACTAGCAAGTTTGAGTTCCCACGTACTAGGTTCAACAGGGAAACTAGTTATGAATGACTTGATGATAAGCATTTCGAAGTTTTAACTTTCTCATTTCAATGATACAAATAATTGCTTCCTACAAAAGATTTATTAGGATAAGTTATGCTTTTAATAATGACTTTATATTGTAAATAGTATAAAGGGAGTATTGTAGGGTACTCTTTGTAAAACATAACCTATGTGAGCGTGAACTTGGCCGATACAATGACAATTTTACTTAAGCGAATTCTACAATGTACTTCTAAAATCCAAGAGAGTTCAAGGCCGAAAAAATAAACGTAATAGATAACTAAAATTTGATAGTATAATTGATTTATTGTCTAGGTTAAAATAATGGTTATCAATCCAAAATGTTGCATTTACTCATTAGCCAAATAAAACGGACAAATTCTTACTAAGAAAGGTTCAAAGTGAAAGTTACCTATTCTAATGTATTATCTTTTAGTGGCACTTTTTTCATCTTCCTTAAACTTATCGACTTCTTCCATTCAATTGGGGAATTGTTAGAATTAATTGGGTCATTTATTTGGGACAAGGCATTAAATTAAATTAGTTAACGCGGTGGGCTATTAATGTTAATTGGGGGGAAAATTCAGAAGTCAGGGGTTAACTATCACAAAATCAATTTTCAGGTGGCAAGTTTCAAAATGCAAAATTCAGCTATTAACTAATTAATTAAAAATATTTATTGATTAAATTTAATAATATCACAATTATACAATTAATGGTCACATATACATAATTATATGTCACAAATTTTTTGCTGGTCACATATTGTCAAATTAATTGGTCACAAATTATTTGAGGTCACATATCAAAAAATTTGCAGGTCACAGATTATTTCGAGGTCACAAATAAGAACTTTTCTAGGTCACAGTATATCTATTGGTCATAGGTTTTCAAATTTGTTGATCACAAATTATATTTCAGTCATAAGTTATCAAATTTTAAATTTTCAGTTTATCCACCGCCATCTACTTGCGACCACCCTCACCCTGCTTCCGTCGGCAGCACCACAACACTACCACCACCACCATCGTACCATCGCCATCGTCAACTGCCTCCACCACCATTGACTGCCAACAACACCACCACCATCAATATCTCCACCTACACCACCACACAAAAATCGTCGCCTGATCTACATTGTACCATCACCGCCAGTAGCTCCACCACCACTTATATCGCCGCTGCATCTTGCTCCAACAACCACCCACCACATCCAAATCGACTACTATGCATCCCCAGCCACAACACCACCACAATCAATGCCAACAACAACAAATATCAACCACTACCACACAATCGTCGCCCGTACCATGCCACCAACAACAAAAAAAGACCATAGCCACCTGCACCACACCACCAACAAAAACTACCATAACCATCGCTAACAACAACAAAATCAACCACCGCCATACAATCGCCCAAAATCGACCACCACCACCATCACTCCTACACCACACCACCACATCCACCAACAATTATGGGCATGTAAAGGACGATGTTTGGTAGTGTCATGTGAAGGGCCACCACCTCTTCTTATGACCACAACCACCAAATCTGCCAAACAATCCTTAAACTGTCGCCGTCACCACCGCTACATGATACAATTGCCCATTCCAATGATCACCACAACCTCTTTAGATCAGAAAGAGAGGAAAAACCCCCCAAACCGTTGTGACGCTGTGTTGACGAACTGCAAAAATTAGTTAGCGTCGAAGCTCATTCATTGAGTTCTCAATCGGCAAGCGAAGCTTCTTTGTCATAGGTTGTTGGAGTTTGAATGGGTTGTCGGCGTAGAAAAGACAAAACAGAGAGAAAAGAAGACTGAAAAAGGAGAGAAGTAGATAGGAAGGAGAAGAAAAATGATTTAGCGTTAGGGTTTTTATTATATTAATACCTGATTTGTGAATAAATAAAACTTCATCTGTGAATTTTGAATTGTCATCGTTAAATCCCCTCGAAATTATGTAATTTCCACTTAATTGGGTGAATTGGAAAAGTCTTTAATAAGAAAGTCCATTAGATATTGAAGCCCAATAGATTTTTTTTAAGTGTAAAAGAATAATATTGAATCCCACATTAAATTATGGAATGCCTTTATAATTAGTAATTGGGAAAGTTGCAGCAGGGGCTCCAAACCTTTAAAACATTAGCAGACTTTTCACAAACCTTTAATTTGTTGCAACTGTCACCCCAAACCTTTCAAAACGTTGCGACGGAGACCCTTTTGGACAGTTTTCATCCAAATGTCTGTTAATTGACTAAGAATTTTGACTTTGGCCATATTTTTAATACTTTTGAAAGGGTAAAATAGTAACTTCCATTTATTACATTAACATAAGTGAGAAATTAAATTAGCAATAAAATAGAAAAAAAAAGAATCCAATCCTCTTCTTCTTCTTCCCACCCCACCCCCACCCCATCTATAAGAATTAATAATTTGAAGGGAAAATTGCAGTAGAGGACCAAAACCTTTAAAATATTAACAAACTTTCCCCAAACATTTAATTTGTTACAACCGTCACCCCAAACATTTCAAAACGTTGCGAAAGAGGCTCTCTTGGACAGTTTTCATCCAAATGTTTGTTAGTTGACTAAGAATTTTGACTTTGACCATATTTTTAATATTTCTGAAAGGGTAAAATAGTAACTTCCATTTATTACATTAAAATAAGTGAGAAATTAAATTAGAAAAAAATAGAATTAAAAAAAAAAAGAATCCAGTCGTCTTCTTCCTCCCACCCCACCCCCACGCCACCAACCCCAAACCCAGATCCAAACCCAAAATCAATTTCCGACACCTCTACCCCCGCCTTAACAGAATTTATTATTAGAATAAAGATTTAAATTTCGTATATTGTTTTAATTTTCGTCTTCTATATGAAATCTGAATAAAAAATTTGTTTGTGCAATATTCTATATGAGCAGAGGATTTAGAGAATGGAGAAGCACAGACATGTTGATGATGAACTGGAATGTAAGCAGTTGGCTGCGTGTGGGGATTAGTCCATGCCCTCCACTATCATCATTGGCATTCCAATGGCCGAAAAATGACCAATCACCAAAAATATGAAGATAAAAGATAGTCAAAATGTAAGCCGTTTTCATTTGCATTTCTTGATTTTTGTTCCAATATCACTCTGAGTTTGGAGATTATAAATTTGACGGAAGTACTTTATCTCTGTCTGTAAGAATTTATCTCAATGTTCTCAATTTTTTCTGCGCTCAATTTTTGCTGCATATGGAAGTTCAAAAACAAAATTGTTTGAATCTGGCGAAGTAGAAAAGCTTTTAAACGATCGAGATAGCAAATTCTGTTAATCAATTCTGTTAAGGTGGAGGTGGAGGAAATTGATTTTGGGTTTGGATCTGGGTTTGGGGTGGGATGGCGTAGGGGTAGGGTGGGAAGAAGAAGACGACTGGATTATTTTTTTTCCATTTTATTTCTAATTTAATTTCTCACTTATTTTAATGTAATAAATGGAAGTTACTATTTTACCCTTTCAAAAATATTTAAAATATGGTCAAAGTCAAAATTCTTAGTCAACTAACAAATATTTGGATGAAAATCATCCAAAAGGGCCTCCGTCGCAATGTTTCGAAAGGTTTAGGTTGAGGGTTGCAACAAATTAAAGGTTTGGGGAAATTTGGGTAATATTTTAAAGGTTTGGGACCTCTACTGCAATTTTCCCTTAGTAATTTGATACTACAGCTCACCTATACCATGACATACCACTAATACCTTTAGGCAATTGCTCATGCCTAGTACCCGCGACCTCGGCCATGGCATTGGAAGCTTTAGATGCATATTATACACTTCGTATGTACACAATGTCGCTAGGAGCTAAGAGCCTTGAGTTTTTCCGAAACATAACCTTAGTTTGATGACATGGCATGTAGCTTGGTGAGGTAGCATCTATGTGATAGTGACAATGTAGTACATGGCGTTTACATGGTCGGAGGAGTGTGGACATGCTTATTCCTGTGCAACGTGTGTACGAAAAAGAGTCATTGACCATTGCGGAGGGTTGCAATCAGATCCACACAATCTGAAGTGGTGTAATTTAAGGACTCAAACTAGCTCGGACCAAATTAATGTGTATCCATTCACTTAAACCACTTGAAAAATATCTATTAAGGAAGAATAATGATTGAATAGGGTTAAAAACAGGAAAAGTGTGGATGGGCTGAGTTGGCAGCATTTGATTGGTTTTTCTTTAAAAAAATTTCAAATTGTTCATTCATGCTTAGACACTTGTCTCCCTTGTTTTTGACCCTGTTTTTGTAGTATTTCTCATTAAGCGACGCCTACTCCATTAAATCTTAAGCAAATCAATTCAAGTTAAAATTGATTACTAATTCTCTCATCTTTTAAATTTTTTTTATTAAAATTACTTTCGGCAACAAAATTTCGTCCAATTAATTCATGTCTATTCCATTTGAGAAGAATACTGTCAATAATTGGTACGACTGTCGAGTTGGAGTAGTGCATTACCGACTTTGGAAGAAATGTTGTGTCTTGCGAGACATATGTTCAATAATCATGTTGTCACCAGTGCAAGGGAAAAATGTTGTTAGGAACAACAACACTCCCAAGAATGCCCAAGATCAAACAAACTTGAAATGTGAAAAAAAAATCCCAAACCACTTCAAAGATAAGAAATTGGGAAAGAAATGATTTTCAATATATATGAATGATGAACAATGGATTTGGATTATTTGAACAAGCCTCAAATTAATCTCAAAGAAAGAAAAATGACTTTAAATTTATACCCAAGAAGAACAACCTCTTACTTGATAAATTCTATCCAAGCCCTTCTCTCTTTTTCTCTTCTCTAAAATCGGGTTCTATGTCATCTATAAAATGGAAGGAAACACCAGCTATATATAGCTGTATCGGGATGCCTAGGGGCCATGTTGCTACTTCTGATCTGCATTGGCCTAGGCGCCCTGCTTCCTCTCCATTTCTCACAATTCTCCACCTCGTACATCATTTGATAAACCTCAAATTTTGGACGAACACAAGAAGAAGCAGTAAGCGCCAAACTCGGCTGCATCATTCAAAACATGGTTGCCTATGTACCCAAAACTCGGAATTAAGCCTCCGTAGTTCACCTCCACCTTCATATATTCTTCACCTCATTTCGACCCCGCCCCGAAGGGCCATGCCCACTCGGGCATATCAACACGGACTAATGTGAAGCAAGTCCAAGCAATGCTGAAACTTGCTACCCGTTACCACTTTGGTTAACATGTCTGCTGGGTTCTCATTTGTGTGTACCTTCAAGAGTGAAATATCACCTTCCTCTATGACATCATGCACAAAATGATACCTGACGTCGATATGCTTGGTTAGAAAGAGCCACTATAGCCTGTAACATCGATCGCCAACTAACTGGGGCACCATGTATGCAAAATACATATCCAGTAGTAGATCGTCGTCTGTCTAGATCACCCGCATAATCCGAGTCCACAAACCCACTTATATGACATGTATCTCCACCAAAACATTAACCCATATCCGCGATACCTTTTAAGTACCTCAGGATCCACTTCACAGCTTCCCAGTGTGCCTTCCCCGGATTCGTCATGAATCTACTGACCACACTAACCGCCTGTGAAATATATGGGCGTGTACACACCATGGCATACATCAAACTGCCAACTGCACTAGCATAAGGTACACGATCCATGCGTACCTTTTCTTCCGTTGTAGTAGGAGACTGTTTACCAAAGAGCCTGAAATGTGGAGCCAATGGAGTCACCACCGACTTTGCACCTTGCAACCTGAACCTAGCAATAACCCGTTCAATGTAGCCTTTCTGACTCAAGAACATTCGTCGGTTCGTCCTCTCTCTTCTAATCTCCATACCCACTATTTTTCTAGCATCCCCCATATCCTTCTTCTCAAACTCTTTACCAAGTTGAGATTTCAACCTATCTATCTTCACCTTGCTTTTTGAAGCGATAAGCATGTTGTCCACATACAAAAGAAGATAGATATAGTTACCTTCTCGAAGTTTTCGAATATAAACACAATAGTCATACTCACTTCTGGAGAAACCATGCTTTAGCATGAAGGAGTCAAATCGCTTGTACCACTGCCGAAGAGATTGCTTCTATCCATATAGTGATTTTCTCAAGCGACATACTTGACGTTCCTTATCCTCAACCTTGTAGCCCTCAGATTGATGTATATAGATTTCCTCATCCAAGTCCCCGTGCAAGAAGGCAGTTTTGACATCGAGTTGTTCCAGCTCAAGATCATGATGAGCAACAATACTCAATAGCACCCGAATAGAAGTGTGCTTGACCACCGGAGAAAAGATCTCATTGTAGTCAACTCCTCTCTTTGTGCAAACCCCTTAGCCACTAACCTTGCTTTGAATCTTGTACCATCGAGCTTGGTAGGATCCTCTTTCTTTTTATACAACCACTTGCAACCAATAGCTTTCTTACCTATGGGCAATGGGACAACCTTCCATGTTTGGTTCTTGTGAAGTGATTCCATCTCTTCTTCCATCGCTACCAACCAACTCTCACTATTGTTGTTTAAAATAGCTTCCTTGAAAGTGGCAGGCTCATCATCCTCCACCGAGAGTGCATGCTCAACCAAATTTGTCTACCCATAGTGCCTCAAAGGCTCGTCTGACCCCAACTTTAGAACTTGCATGCAAGTACGGCGTGGCCTAGAGGAAGCCAAGTTATTTGCAAGCTGCTGTTGTTGCTGTGCCTGTACATTCTTTTGCTGAACCGCTTCTTGTTCAAGCCCATCATCACTCTCATCTTGAGTGTCTGCATGATGCTCCTCTTGAACATGCCTAGAGCCAGGTTGATCTCTAGGTTCTATGTCAACAATTTGAGACTTTGTAGTCTCAACATCATCACCACCGGGCACTGTAGCTTTCAACGAAGCTATCATGGAGTTCTCATCAAAAGTAACATCTCTGCTGATTATGAACTTAGAATCCTCTACACACCATAGGCGATAGCCTTTTACACCTGCCGCATACCCCAAGAATATAGCCTTCTTGACCCTCGCATCAAGCTTTCCCTCGTTGACGTGATAGTAGATTGTGCATCCGAATATTCTGAGTTTCTCATAATCTGCATATTCTCCTATCAATACCCTGTAAGGTACATCTCTATCTAACCTTGAATGTGGAGACCGGTTCACTATGTAGCAAGCATTTGCAATCGACTCTGTCCACCATTCTCTGCCCAAACCAGCATAGGATCGCATACACATCGATTTCTCTCGAAATGTGCGATTCAGTCTTTTCGCGACCCCATTCTGTTGCGGTGTATTTCTAACTGTCCAGTGTCTCGCAATGCCTTCCTTACCACAGAACTCCTTGAAAGCATCATCTGTATACTCAGTACCGTTATCAGATCGCAGTGTCTTCAATTTCTTTCCTGTTCTATTTTCAACCATTGCTTTCCACTTCTTGAAAGTGTCGAATACCTCATTCTTATTCTTCAAAAAATAAATCCAAGCATATCTAGAATAATCATCAACAAATGTAACAAAATACCCGGAACCGCCTTTGGAAGTGACAGAAGCCGGACCCCATACATCCGTGTGCACATAGTCTAGAATACCTCTGCTTCTATGTTTGCTTGGCTGGAACTGAACTCGGTGTGCTTTACCGTACACGCAATGCTCGCAAAAATCCATGCAAGGCTTCTTCAAGTTCTTTAGCAAACCTTTCTTGACTAGCAGATCTAGCCCCTTTTCAGACATATGCCAAGCCTCCTATGCCATAGCTGAGTGCACTCACATGGGTCTCCACTACTTCCACTTGTTCCAACCGCTACATCTTCTGTAACTGTAGTACCCTGAAGAGCATAGAGATTGCCTTCACGAATACCCTTCATCACAATCAAAGAACCACGAACAACCTTCTTTACTCCATTCCATGTTACAATCTTGCAACCACTGGAGTCTAAAGCACCAACAGAGATAAGGTTCTTCCGTAAATCAGGAACATGTCTAACATCCATCAATGTTCTAACCACTCCATCAAACATCTTGATTCTAATTGAACCGAGCCCCACTGTTTTACAGGAATGGTTATTACCCATCAACATGGTTCCACCATCAGTGTTTCTATAGGTAGTAAACCACTTCCTATTTGGACACATATGGTAAGAGCATCCAGAGTCAAGAATCCACTTACCGGAGATCTCTTCATCACAAGAGATGGTGTAGCACTCATCGCTTTCTCCTCTTTCTGAGGCGTAACTAACCTCTTACTTGACTTGTACCTTCCCATTGTTGTTGTTCTTATTGTTCTTCTTCCAACCCCTTTTGTTAGTACAATTCGTCTTGAAATGCCCAAGTTCGCCGCATTTGAAACAAGGCCTTTCCGCAAGAGGTCTAGAACTCGGATCTGCATCGGGGCACCTAGACACCCATGAGTGGCGCCTAGGTGCCAAGTTTCTGCTCATTTTTCTCCGGCCAGCGCCTAGGCGCCCTACTTCCTCTCCATTTCTCACAAATGTATCTCTAGGAAATTTGTTACAGCATACATCATTTCATATTTACTTCTATTTTTCTTTCTTTTGATTGTACTGATCGTCAAGTCAACAACATTGAGACGACAACATGTTTATCTAAGCTTAACAAATTTACTTACAAGTAATTAAGTCTTTGAACTGAGATTTAGAGAGTGGGTGGTTTCTGTTCCACTTGAGATGGTTTAAAAGTTCGGATTGCCACTTCAGATGAGCAGCCAGAGGTTGATATAAATGTTTGATGAATTTCTACAGCTTGATCGTCATAAATGAAGAAATTTATATTTAAAGGTTTCTTCTTTGAAATACACAATTTTATGTCCGCTTGACCAATATTGCTGGTTCGTAGATAATAATAGAAAATAATATATAACTAAGAAGTACATAATTTATATATAAGTGTACTTTGAGAAGTTTTGTCATTGTCTACTATACAATCTTTTTTGAGAATCTAAATGGAGTTATGGTCTCGACAGCTTCATTCCTTCTTGTTAATTTGCGTTAGATATCGAAATAAAGAAGCCAATATGAGGATAAAAACAAGAGAAAGCAAAATCATTGAAAAAAAAAAAAAAAAAAGGAAAGGAAGATGTGCTGGAGACTATGGTGTAAGTAAAAATTAAAGAGAAAAATTTATGTAGTTTTATTTATACCCATTTTATTAAATAAAAAAAATATTTAAAAGTGTGGTGTAACCAAAAAATAAAAGTATGTTGACATGAAAAAATTGTAATACATCTTCCAAAACCCCTCTCCACCTGCCCCCTCTGACCTGCGCTAACCTTCACTTTGCAAACCATTACCACCATCATCTCCTCCCACCATAGCTACCCCATTAGCCCCCAACCTCATTTATCAGTTTGCCTTCTCGAACAAAAGCACCTCTTCGTTCAATAGGCCCAAAAAAGGAAAGTCGCATAAATAATAGTCGTGTAGTGAAAAAATCTATTATAAGCAATACATAAGATGTTTGGAATCAAAATTCACTTGTAAGTTTGGATGTCCATAATAATGCTTAAATAGAGTGAATTACCTAAATGGTCATTAAACTTTGCAAAAAGTTTCTACGGGTTACTGAACTTTAAAAATCACACCATTCATCATTGAACTTTGCAATAAAAATCACATAATTCATAAAGAAACTTTGCAAAATATTTCCACAGGATCACTAAACTTTAAAAATCACCCCATTCATCACTAAACTTTGTAAAAGATTTTCACGATGTCACTGAACTTTGCAAAAGGTTTCCTAGGGGCCACTAAATTTAGTGACCTCTGGAAAATCTTTTGCAAAGTTTAGAGATGAATTTGGTAATTTTAAAATTTAATGATCTCTTGAAAATCTTTTGCAAAGTTCAGTTATCCCGTGGAAACCTTTTACAAAATTCAGTGATCATTTAGGTAATTCACTCCCCTTAAACAACATCATATTACAGTACAAGAAATACGAGTTTTGCCGACCCAAAAATTGGTCGCTAAAAATTCAATATTAGTGAATAAAGTCAATCCCCAACTAGAAAATGTTGGTCAGCCGTTGGTCGCCAAAAGCTAGCCGGCAAATATTTTATCCGACTGGACAACAATTTAGTCGGGAAAGATAATGGTTTTTCCTGACCATATTTTGGGTTGGAAAATGTCAAAAGTTAGTCGACAATACTACTTGACAAGAAGTAGTGAATGATAATAGTGAACATCAGCTGCCCATAGTAGTCGGTCGGCAAAAATCTCCATTCGCTGACCAAGAAAAAATGCCGTTGGTAAATATGTTTTTAAATTTATGAAATAATCAAAAATACAAAACATATTAAGAGTCCCAATTATAAGAAACTATGTATACAGAATCCACGTGTTACTGATGTCTTGTGTCTCATTTCCATCCTCAGAATCCACGACAAACTACAAGTTCACAAAGGACATGGAAGAGTACTAAAAAATTTTAATAGTTTTTCGAATTCGACTTCTGGAACTCATCTTCCTCAATCTGTTCATCAATTATGATTCGAAATATGCCACCAGAATTTTTAGAAGTTTCAAAGACTTCTATTTCGTTAATCTCAAACTACTAGGTGAACTCAAGGACGGTCAAAGATTTAGTCCCTGTTTGATAGGGATTAAAATAAAATTTTTAGTAGATTTTGATAGAAGTTGATAAAATGTGTAGTTTTTAAGTTGTGAGACTTATGAAATACATGGTTAAAATTAATTGTTGACTTTGAATTAAATTAAAATTTGAATTTTAATCGGTACCAAATAGGGGCTTAGTGTATTCATCAAGTTCATTGTTGTTTGCATTATCTTCCGGTGAAGAAGAACCTTGCTCCCTCTATTGCATCCTGATACAAAGCTCAGCCTCATCAGGTGGGAACCAGTAATTTTTAAGCTGCATAGGATAATAGAGGTTTTCTAAATTTAATTTGACAAAAAAAAAAACGTGAGAAGCTTATATCCTATCCTTTCTGCTGTAATAAACGTAGATGATTGATCATTAGACAGACGAACAATATTTATAGCAATCCAAAAACATATATTGTAATATGGAACTGAAAGTTAAAAGTTACAGTAAAACAACAAAAACTAGCTCAGGATATATATTAGCAGGAAATGGACAGAATAATAAATTTAAAGAAACATCTGCAAACCTTAAAAAACATTGGTCGTTTAGTTAAGTAAGCAGAAACTTTACCAGTGGAAGCTGCTCGAGCTCATTTTCCATGTAAATCTTTAATGTGCAAAGCCAACTTTGAACAATTTGACAATTGATTAAAGTCATTGACAAACATTTGAATGACAATTTTTTTCCTTGCCAATTGCTGCTTTGATCAATTTTCAATCCCTATCTTGTAAAATTTTCTTAGGATGATCTACTTGACAATTGCTGCTTTTATTATTTTCTTGTGCTATAGTGTGATTGAGTATAGGAGAGAATATGAATAGGAGAACAGAAGATGTAGAGCAGATGGCTGAATGGATTGAAGAAAATTTGGATCAGAAGGGAAAAAATGTAATGGTGCAGGTGTTGCAGTCCTACACCGATTTGATCCCATACTACCATTCCGAAAAGAGAATGATGAGAGGAGTAATATTCACCACTTTTCCACGACACACGAGGGATTTTGGTCATCCAAGTTTGTTTAGGACTTGAAAAATGCTTTTAAAATTTTAGTGTTATTTTTTTCATTTAGTTTACTTCGAATTCTTTTCAATTTTAGTTTGTTTAGACTAGGTTTTCATGTAAACCCTTTTAAATAAAGGGTTAATTCATCGTTTTCCATCATCTTACACTAATAAAATTTTGTAAGTTTATTTTTTTCATAATTTGGTGGATTCTAAAATTGTGTTCATAAAGTTTTTGCTTGAATTCCTTGTTTTGCACTGTGTCAAATGATCTCAGAGCTGACTTTTTCGTTTAGACTAGGTTTTCATGTAAACCCTTATAAATAAAAGGTTAATTCATCGTTTTCCATCATCTTACACTAATAAAAAATCGTAAGTTTATTTTTTTTATAATTTGGTGGATGCAAAAATTGCGTTCTTAAAGTTTTCGCTCGAATTCCTTATTTTGCACTGTGTCAAATGATATCAGAGCTTGCTTTTTTGCCTTTATATCTTTGATTCATAACCATGGGTGATGTACCAATTATTGGAAAAATAGACGATCTTACTACTCAGATCGAATAGATCCGTCAACAGTTGTTGTAGGTTCATTTTCAAATTGTTCTTAATAAGTAAATAAAGAAACAAAGTCATCAGAGTTATATCTGGTAGAGGGTCTATCTGCTTCCTTTCTCTATCTCTTGTGAATTGACATTCATCAAGGGAAAGAGCCGTAGGATCAGATTGGTTGATTATTTTCAGTTTTAGAATAAGTGTTATTTTCATTAAGACAACTTTCCTCTATAGCAGGCATAGAAGTATTTTGCTTGTTATGAGAAGACTCGACCTTAATTTGAACATATTTTTCTATTTAAAAATTTTATTTTCCTTCTAAACATGGCATTAAAGATTCATTAAAAATAACATCTTTTCTAACAATGACCCTATAAACTTTTTCACATTTTACTCATAATCTGTAACTTTTAACATTTTCATTATAACCCAATAAAACACATTCAAGCGATCAATGTTATAATTTAACAATATTTTGATGAGCATATGCAGTACAACCAAATACTTTCAAGTGAGAATAATTTACAGAATTATTGGACCAAACAGATTCAAGAACCTCAAAATCCAGAGCACTAGTAAGACTTCTATTAACAATATATGTAGCAATTTTGACAATTTCATCCCAAAACAATTTAGGTAAATTAGAACTTAAAAGCACGCATGTAACTTTTTTTTAATAAAGTCCTATTCTTTCTTTCAGATATGCCATTTTGTTGAGGTGTATAGGTGACAATTTTGTGTTTCAAAATACCATATTCTCTACAAAAATTATTGAATTCATAATTGTAAAATTCTAAACCATTATTAGTGCTTAAAGTTTTTATTTTGTGATCAGTTTGATTTTCAACTTGAGTTTTCTAGTTCTTAAAAACAAAAATGGTCCCATCTTTAGCTTTTAATAAGAAAATTCAAATTTTTCTTGAAAGGTTATCAATGATCAACGAATAATATTTGAAACCACATAAAGTGCACATAGCAGCAAGATCCCACAAATCAACATGTAAGTATTCAAGTATTTGTTTGGATTTATGAATTTCAATTGCAAAAGGTAATTTCACTTGTTTTCCTTAACAAATTGTTCACAAAAACCAAAATTACTAAGATTTAATTTTCCAAAAACTTCTTTTGTTTGTAAAGAGTTCAAACTCTTTTTGCTAACATTGCCAAGTATTTCATGCCACAGTTTTGCCATTGTAAAATTCTTAGATAAAGCAAAAGCGGTCAAACCAAGTAAGGGTTTAGTTTTCAAAAAATAGAGGCCATGTCTCTTTGGGATTTCATGATTAAATCATTGCATCTAAGAATTTTAATGTGTCATTCACCCAAATTTATGTTTAACTTTATGTCATTTAACATATCTAAGGACACCAGATTCATCTTCAAATCAGGAACATACCTTGTTCATTTCAAAAATAGGACATCACCATTATCTAATAATAGTTTTATAGTCCATATTCCACTAACTTTACAAGTAATATTGTTACTCATTATAACTTGCCCACTAACAATTTTTTCAAAATCAAGAAATCAGTTTTTATTTGGGCACATGTGGAAAGAACGTTCTGAGTCAAGTATGTATTCATCACTAAGTTTCTTCTCCGTATTAACAAGAACTAAACCATTTTCAGTCTTAGCTATTTTATTTGCTAATACAGCACTCCCATCATCAACTCTCTTTTCTTTGGACTCAATTTTCATTTTATAGCAGTCTTTGGCAAAATGTCAAAGTTTTCGACAATAATAACAATTCTTGCCGTTAGCAGTATTTTTGGACCTATTCTTATCACTCCATTAGTTTTTATTTTCAGTAAAAGACTTAGAATGATAATTAGATTTATAAATAAAAAAAAAACTTTTTCTTTTGCTAACAAATTATCTCCATTTTGACTATTAATGGACTTAGCTTTTATCTCGGGAGTCTTTTTTCAAGTTCGGATTTCTTTTCAAGAATCTTGTACACACACACACACAATTTAGTGTCAATCGAATCACAATAGTACAAAAAGTAATAAAAGATTTCAAAAGTTTTGTAAATTTCAAGCACATGCAGGCCAAAACCAAAAAGAAAACACAATAATGGAGATCACCGAACTATGTTTCAGAGATTCCTCCTACAAGATCCTTCCAGTACACACATGGACTTGGTTTATCTAAGATTCCCAAGACGTCATAAGAGCTTTTGGACGAAGATTGGTCTCATGGAGGTTTCAACGTATGGAGAGAGAAAAAAAAACCTAATTTCTGAAAAAGAAACTTTACAAAAATTAAATATCTCACCCAGCGACTTTATATAAACTCATTTTCTTTTAATTTTGCTTAAAAGTAGTTCAAAAGATTTCAGATCTGCAGTAGATCAAACACTTTTTTCTCAAATCCAGGTATCTTGCTCCTAAGTAATGTCTCTAATACTACTATAAGGCTAGGTTCACACAATATTAACATCGTGAAACAAAATAAAATGATTTTATAGAAGTAAATGTGCAAAAATTAAAGATTGAAAATAAGAGAATTATTTTAGCGTAAGCCCTAAAGGTTTGGCAACCACTTCTAGCACTTACATCCCTTGTTGAGCATCTAATAAAGTGGATTATGATCAGTTGCACTAAATAGCCCAAAATGGCTACAAAGGTTACAACATTTTAACCAATACATGGTGATAGCACAAGAACATTTATCTCTCAAGAACAAACAGTCGAGCTATGAAGAATCGTCAAGAATCTTTTGAAAACCCCACTGAAAATAATAACTCGGAAGAACCCTTTCGTTCTTACAAATATTCACTATGAATATTAAAAAACAGAGGCTAAACATTACAAGCCACAGTTTCTCAAACTGAAATTTAAAAAACAAGAAACAAATATGGAAATAGAGATTCTCTCTCTCTCTCTCTCTCTCTAAAACCAACAGCCACGAGAAAATGAATCAATCGGATGCCAAAAGAAACGGCATACAAGAGATAAAGCCCAAGAATCATCCAAAAGCAACAACCAGCGATCAAGATTGAAGTCACGTGTCTCAGTCTAGTAAAAACCTTCTTCACTAATAAAGTCTCATTTTACAAATGTGATTTCAACTTAATTTGTAGAAGCACACATTCAGAGTTTGAATCCAACAAAAATTAAAATTGCAAATGATTCTCACATTTTTAACTTTTGGTGGACAAAAAAGGGAATATAGGTATAACATTAAAAGGACAAAACACCCTTGTTGAATGGGATCAAAGTAAGAAAGTTGCTGAAATAATAATTCATTACAATTAAAATAATTTATTTTTATTTTTATTTTTTATTTTTTTACTTAAAAGTGATTACAAAGCTTATTACAAGCTCAAGTGCACAACCTATGATGTTTGGAATCAAATTTACTTCTAAGTGTAGATTCATATCTTTTATGTACCTAAATTGAACATAAAAATCATATATTTCCTTATTTTCTCAAATAGAAAAGCGAGAAATTATGTAATAATCATCAAAAAAGTTGTACAATTTGTTTTTTTGAAAATATTATTAATAATATTTTATACAATAATCATCTTTCTGGAATAAGTTCTCGATAATTAAGTTCCAAAAATTTGTTTTAACAAAAACATCAAAAAAAAAAAAAAGAGAGTATAAAATGATCCTATGCATAGAATCATTATCAATATTGAACTTAAGTGACATTAAATATGATAAATGGAAGCTTCCAATTGGTAGGAATAAAACCCTACAAAATTCACAGTCAAATCTCCACTTCTATATTCCTTCTCGAAGACAAATTTCTAAATTTATCTCCCTCGCAAACTATACATCCTCAAATAATTGGGCATTTTCCGTTTCGAAAATTGACCTTGTAGTGAGATCATAAAATTTGTAGCCCATTGACCTCTAAAAGTAGCTAATGAAATAACAATTAACAGTTTTGGAGTCTAGTTTCTTATCATTAAGGCTTGCCTGAGCTGAACAACTCCAAATGCGTAAGTGCTTCAAACTATGTACGTACTTACCTGTCCAAAGCTCATAAGGGATTCTAACGGTTGCTTTATTTGGAACTCATTCTTTGTGTCATCTCATCAACACAAAAATAAGAATCATATATGAATTAAAAACCATATCCCTACATATAGTTTTCATACATATTTCGGTCCATCATTAAATACAACCACAATAGACTCGTTCTCTACACATATTAGGCCCATACTTTATTTAGATGCCAAAATCTCAATAACTTCTTTTTGTTAAAAATAAAAATAAAAAAATAAAGGATTAACGATTAACGATTAAAATTTGGTACTAAAATTTCTTTCGGATTACTTATTTTTCGAAATAGATTAGTTGAAACAACATGTTACCTAAGTAACATCTCTTGTCTAAATTAATTTGTTTGGAATATTAGGATGGTTGTTTGTATATAATTCGTGCAGATATTGATCGGTCCAAAGGAAGGTAAATATTTTGCAGAATTACATGCATATATGTGGTAATAAATATGTGATAATTATAAAGTTTTTTTATGTGATTAATAAATCGGCTCAAAGATAGGTTTATTGTTTGACATTGTTTATTGTTAATATTTGATTACTACACAAAGAGTGACACTTACAAGTTAGTATTTGTGTTCAAAGACTAAATATCAATATTATGCCTCGTCTCTTATAATATGGTCTACCATTATTTAAATTAATTAATTGTTTAATATGAATTCTTGTGTGAGTATATTTTTTTTCTCTATTCAATAAACTCTTCTGCTTCTTCAATATCTACCAACATCAACTCCATTCGTATGTGCTTAATAGAACCAACTTTAAGGACTGAAAAAGAAAACGTTCAAATCATTCTTGGATGCACGGATTTAAACATTGCGTTAAGACTGAACATCTTGTTGCACTTACGGATAATAGTCTAATGAAAATGAGACTTTGATAAGAGTGTTCATTCAAACCACATGAGTCTTATCATCATAAAGTGTGAAATTCTAGTCTCATTTAGGGCGATGCATCCGATAAGGTAACCAATGCTAGGAAATTTCTTAATAAAATTGGAAAACACTTTACGAAAATCGATAAGGCCGAATCTAGTACACTTTTGACAAACATGGTTTCACTAAAATATAAGGATAAATGAAACATTTGAGAGAATATCATGGAGATGTCTTATATTGCTTCAAAACTAAAGGCACTAAATCTTGAGCTATCTAATGATTTGCTCATGCATTTAGTTTTGATTTCTCTTCCTTTTCTCAATTCAGTCAATTTAAGGTCAATTGTAATTGTCAAAATAAGAAGTGGACTCTTAATGAGCTCTTTTAATACTGTGTGCAAAAGAAGAAATGTTGAAGTGAGATAGAACAGAAAGTGCTCACTTGGATTGTACCTCTAAGGACAAGTTCAAAGAAAGAAAGAATAGGGAAAATACATCCAGTCCAACTCAAAAGAAATACAAAAGCTTGAAAGTAATGAATCATCTGGCTATTATTTTTGTAGAATTCGGTACACTTGAAGAGAGATTGTACCAAATATCACGTTTGAAGTGTAAAGAAGGGTATGTTGCTTACTTTTGTTTGTTCTAAGGTAAAATTAGTTTTAGAACCTAAACATACTGGTTGGATTAATTTCAATGCCACTACTCATATAAGCATGTCTATGTAGGATTGCCTAAACAATTGAAAATCAAATGATGCTCAAAGATTCAACTTTGTAGGCGTCAGTAAATCAGTTGATGTTGAAGCTATAGGGACATTTAGATTATTATTAAGGACTGATTTTTATTTAAATTTTAAAGAAACTTTTGTGGTATCCTCTTTTGGATGAAATTTGGTTTCTATTTCTATATTAAACACATTCAATTATTCTTATTCATTTTAAAATAATTAGTTTAGTCTTTTCCTTGATTCAAATCTTGTGGAAACCAATTCTTTATCAGTACATGATAATCTATATTTTCTTAATTTAATTGTCTCTTATAATGAAACATTGCATGTGAATTCACGTGATACTAAACGTAAATTAACCAATTAGAATTTCGCTTCATTATGGCATAAACATTAGGTCACATCTCTTAAAAGAGAATCAAAAAGCTTGTGTCAAAGGGATTTTTGATCCCCTTGATTTTCCATACTTTAATGTTTGTGTTAGTTGCATAAAGAAGAAACTAAAAAACATAAGGAAATAGATGACAATAGGACTTCGGAATTCACGTTCATAAATGATTTTTCTTCTTATGGCTACATGTACCTCATTAATGAGAAATCCAGCTAGATATGTTCAAGGCAGCTGAAACTAAAAATCAACTTTACAAAAGAATAAAATATGTTTGATATGACCATGGTGATGAATACTATGACAGATGTGACCGATCAAAAAAACAACATCTAGGGCCTTTTACTAAATTTCCATAGAAATGTGGAATCATCCTATAGTATACCATGTCAAGTTCTCCTAGCAAGAAATAATGTTGTTGAAAGACGAAATAAAACATTTAAGAACATGGTAAAGAATATGTTTAGTCATTTCACTTTGCTAGAATCTTTCTAGGGAATGACATTAAAAACTGCAGCTTTTATTCTCAATAGAGTTGTAAGTAAAGCAACTGTCAAAACCCTTTATGAGCTTTGGACGTGCAAGAAGCCTAGTTTGAAGCACTTGCATATATGGGGTTGTCTAGATAAGGCAATGCCTTATAGGCCTAATAAAAAGAAATTGGACTCCGGAACTGCCAGTTGTTATTCCATTAGATACTCTGAGAAGTCAAAGGATTAGAAATTGTATGATCCTACCAAGGTCAATTTTTGAAATGGGAAATGCTCGGTCCTTTGAGGATTTTGTGGAAGAGATAAGGTTAAGAATTTTGTCTTCGAGGAGAAATATTTGAATATCCCTTCTTTTGCAATTGATAATGATCAACACCAAGGACAAATTCTTGTTGTAGTAAACGCAAATTCGGATCAAGTCAATACTCTAGAATCCCCTATACACAATCAAGAGATTGTTCTAGAAGAACAAAGTCAACAACCTTATGAACAAATGTCATTAAGGAGATCTACTAGAGAAACGAAAAATGCAATTCCGATTGAATTTACAATATTTCTCCAAGAACATGGGGATGACATTGAATTGATAGAAGAAGATCTAATCAACTTTCATTGAGTAATACAAAAGGATAATTCTCAAATGTGGATTGATGTCATGAATGAGAAAATAAAGTCTATGAAAGACAATGACATTTGTGAACTTGTCTCTTTGCTTGAAGTTACGAAGCTCATTGATTGCAAATGGATATTTAAAATCAAGAGGGATTCGAATGGTGATGTGAAAATATATAAAGCTCGTCATGTTACAAAGGACTTTACTCAAAGGAAATGTATTGATTACAAAAAGGCTTTCTCTCTGATTTCAACGAAAGGCTATTTCAGGATCATTATGGTACTTGTTGTACATTTTGATCTCGAGTCACATCAGATGGATATAAAGGTGACAGTTTTCAATGGTAACATAAAGAGACGATTTATATGGTGCCATAAGAAAACTTTGTGTCAGGAGATCCAAAGAAATGGTTTGCAAATTAAAGAAATCTATCTATAAGCCAAAGCAAGCTTCTCGTTAATGGTATCACAAATTTCATCAAATAATTATCTCGTTTGGTTTTGAAATAAATGTGGTTGATGATTATATATATCATGAGTTCAGTTGGAATAAGTTTATTTTTCTGGTATTGTATGTCAATAACATACTACTTGTATGCAATGATATATGATTATTGCATGAAACTACGAAATTTCTATCAATGAATTTTGAAATGAAAGATTTTAGTGATGCCTTTTTTACATTAGGGATACAGATACACAGGAATCGTTCTCGGGGTATTCTTGGATTCACAAAAAGGCTATATTGATAAAATATTTAAGAGATTTAGGATGCAAGACTGCAAACTAATAGATATTCCTATTGCTAAGGGAGACAAGTTTTGTCTCAATCAATGTCCTAAGAATGACGTTGAAGAAAAGGAAATGCAAAAAATTTCATATGCTTCAGTCGTTAGGATTTTGATGTATGTTCATGCATTCACAAATCCGGATATGGCTTTCATTGCTGGGGTGGTAGGCTAATATTTAAGTAACCTTGTGTTGATCACCGAAAAGCAGCTAAGCGGGTTATGCAATATATATAGAGAACAAAGGATTACATACTCACATACAAAAAATGGGACCAAGTGGAGATCATTAGTTATTCTGATTCTGATTTTGTTGTGTGCTAAGATAGTAGGAGACCTACATTAGGCTATAACTTTTTGCTTATTAGAGGATCTATATCTTGGAGAGGTGCTAAGCACACACTCATAGCTCCTTCAACCATGGCAATGGATTTTGTAGCACCTTATGTGGTATCTAATCAAGGGATATGGGTGCGAAACTTTGTCACTAGGTTGCGAATTCTAGATGAACTGAAATACCACTTTAGTTATTTTGTAACAATAAATCAACAATATTGTATTCAAACAACAGTAGGAGTTCCACAATCTAAATTTATAGACATCAAATTCCTAATCGTTAAAGAAATAGTTTAGAATGATATGGTTACTATAAAATATATTAGGACAAACTCAATAATAACAGATTTATTTGCTAAAGGGCTACCACCCAATGTCTTTCATGAGCACATTGCTCACATGGGCGTTTTATATTTTGATGATATGCTGGTTTAGTAGGAGATCATAATTTAATTGAAATTTCTTTAGACACATGATTTTATTTGTGTACATTCAAGTTTATTTCGGAAATATAATATGCAATTATTTTCACTCTAATTAAAGTTTATGTTTTGATCTCATTAAATAATAACGCAGGACCAGTTCGAAATAGGTATATTTGGATCACATTACATGTAATTTTCATGCTATACATATATATTTGATCTATATCATTTGATTGTGTTGATATATATTATCACTGATAGGTTTAGTTATGATATTTGTAATGAAGACCGTTTTAATTCTATATTGATATAATTGATGGATGAGATTATTCGGAGATGCTTTTCGTTATGATAGCATAAATTTTGAGCTCATAAAGTTATGCACATTTGTAAGGTAACATATGTGGCCCAAATGAAAAATTGTTAGATTTTAATTTGTCATATGAACCTACATAGATAATTAATTGTGTATAAAAGTTATCTTAAAGTTAAGTCCGTTTAAAGTGGTCTAATAAAGAATTAAAATTATTGATTTTTGTGCATCTAGATAAAATGTGGGCCTAATTATGTGTAGAAATCGGATTCATTAGGGTTGTATTTCATGATTGACCGAAATCCATATGAAAACTATATATAGAGTTATGGTCCACAATTTATATGTTATAAATATTTTTTGTGCCATCCCATCAACACGAGAATATAAAAGAAAACATATTGATATTCGGATCCACAATCAAGATCGATAGTCGAGAACAAAATATTGAGAATCAAGAAAAAGGATTGAGGCAATCAAAATTAAAGAACAAGAAGTCAAGATTAAAGAGATTATAAATTGATCTTCAAGATTCAAAACAATGGATCAAGGTAGGTTCCACATTAATTAATTCTATCAGTAATTTGCCGTGGAAATCTTGACAATCCACAAAGTTTAAGTTTTATAAATATTCAACATTTTGTTGATTGGCAGTTAATCAATTGCTCTCTAAGAAGCTGTTTGATTATCATTTTTTTTTAAAATACATTTTTCCCTCTCATTTTTTCAATAACATATTCCTCATTAAAATAATATTATACGCAAATAAAAAAGATTTCCTCTTTTTAACCACGCATTCTCCATCAATCAATTATTCCAAAATGCATTATTTAAGTAGAATATGGCTCAAACACACCCTAAATATTGAAGTCATATTTTAGCTTCTATTGGTGTAATTTAAAATCAGATTTTTAGTAGATTTTGATAAAATTTAATGAAACGTGTAGTTAAAAAGTTGTGGATCTCATAAAACATGTAAATAAATTAGTTATTGACTTTTACTTAAAAATTTTATCAACTTTTATTCTCCTCAAACATGGGCTTAATAGATTTTTGAATGTTTAATGTCTTTCACATTATTGATTAATTGGTGAAGAATTCACATGTTAAGTACTAAGTAGTGAAGTCATGCCTTTTTAGCAAAAACAACCATCATTTTGAGAGTCGATAACATGTTAATTAAGAGCAAATCGAATTTATAATTTGACCAAGAAAATCGCTTTTTTTCCTTTAATTTCTTTGTTCTATTCTAAGAAACTACGAAGAATTCTTGGAACTAAAAGGAAATCCAATTAATCCCAGTTTGGTTCTACTGAAGTCATGAAGAATCAAAGCCCTAAGCACAATGTCGATGAGTCCAAGAAAGATGAACAAAACGGCACATGGACACCCAGTAAACGCCTAAAGACTTCAAGAAATGGAGATGATGAAATCCTACAGCAGAACAACTTGAAAAAACATAGGGTTTCTATAATAGCCACATGCAACACCAAAACTGAATCGAAAGTTGACTTTATGAAAAATTTTGTCACCCATTTTTCTTCGTTAATCGTGTTCATTCCAGAATATACCAAAATACCCTTTTATATATGAACTGGGATTTTGCCTCAACCATAGTATCGTTGCATAGTCTCTTCGTCTTGCCAAGTGGGAGGTAACAGGTATATACATATATGAATTAGTCAACATCTTAGACACCATGCATTTTACCCCCTTCATTCACCAAAATAAACACTTATATTGAAACAAATTGTTTAAGGATATTTGTATTCTCCGATATTTGTTATATTTTTTAGGTGCATAGATGCATACCCGGTTCCTCTACCTCGGCATCGGAGTCTCAGCCATCTCCTCTACTAGTATTAATCTCACTGGATTCAACTTCAATTCCAAAAACAACTTACTATTTTCCTTGAGTTTCCATCTCGGACCATGCTAGAAGTACAAAATAGGATACAAAATCGTTTACAAAATCCACAAGTGGGCCAGCCACCCCTCCAATAGGGAGGCGCCACTTGTGAATTTCGTAAACCATTTTGTACATGATTTTGTACAATAAGAATAATCCTTCCATCTCAACTTCCCAATCACACCCACCGTTTTTCTTGAACTTGCCAAAGCTAAACTCAACTTTCCAATCACACCACCGTTTTTCTTGACCTTGCCAAACCTAATATTAACACTCGGCATAATAAATAACCTTCAACCTTATTTTCTGCTATGTCGTCATCTTCTTTGATGTGTCTCAACTTTCATCAACGTCATCTTCTTCGTCTCGACTTCAAAGCCAACACCCTAAATGTACCATGGAATACATAATTCCATAGCCAATCAGCGGCAATTTCTCCTGAAGTACAGAATATGCATGTGATTACTGATCAAATTTCTATATTATTTAACCTTATTTTTCAAGATAAATCAAACATATCCTAAGCACGACCCGATCCTATTTATAGTTTGAAATTATATGCGATTAAATCAAATGATTATCTCACAAAATTGCACACACCACAAATGTTATCTCTAACGCCTATTGTTTTTGTGGCAATTATGTAGTGTTCTAGACCTAATGTGAGTTTTGCAATACTATAATAAGTAACTAGTTATCTAATTGGTACCTAAACAATCAAATAACAATATAAGCATGCATAACCAATCAAGAATACAAGAATTTACTAAACTACTTATACTTAGAATTAAAAATACATGTCGAATGGTTTCATCATCATCCAATATAATAGAGAATATATCCTAACATGTTCATATCTAAACTACACAAAAAGTTAAGAAAAGATATCATCCAAATCAAATAATAAAGGTAGAAGCTTTATTAATCAATTTCTTGAACTTCTTCCTTCAATTTGAGTCTTGAATCTTCCACTACTTGTGTTGCTTTGTCTTGTAAACTTTTGCTACTCTCTTGTATGATTAAAAAAAAAAAAAAAAAAAACTTGGTAAACAGTTGTAGACGGCCCCCCTTACATTAAAAAGGTGTTAAGAAATCATTTTATACATAATTGGATCAAATTAAGAGAAACGGATTTTTTCGTCTTTGAGACATCCATGCATGGGCGGATGCATGCGCATGGTTTAACTTTTCGGGATCAAACTTGTAATTTTCTCCTAGAATTTGTTCACGAGTACATTTTGGTCCTCCTTCATTCATTTTCATCTCGTTGTCTTCAGTTGCTGTTCAATTGACTTCTAGCACTCTCAAATCTTTATCATGAGGTCTGATACGACTTTAGAGTATTCACTTAATTTCTTGCAATTTACCCCTTGCTTAGCCCTTTTCCTCCAATTCCATTAGTTTCATCAATATTTACCTGAAACACAATATACATAGAATTAAGACAAAATTCATAAGACATCCAACAGATATTCTAATTTAGAGACCTAAATAAATGTTCTATTAATATTTGATTATCTTTCTTGAATAAGTCTTAATACTTAGCCAGCCGAAGTAATTATCACTCTTATTCTATTTTATTAAGGATGACCTAACCGGATCGAATTTGTACAATTACTGAATGTTTAAGAAGACATCAAAAAATATTAACATGATTCTATAAATACAATTATGATCCATATTAAACTCAAGCGATGACATTAAAGGACGATAAACGAAATCCTCCCGTTGGAAGGAAGAAAGCACCACAAAATTCACATCAAATCTCCACTAAGTAAATCTCATGTTACAATGAATTGCTAATAAAAAACTATCAAGTAAAAACTATACAAAAAATTGATGTCCCGTCATTGAGATCAGTTTCTTGCTTTTCTCGATTGGATTAATGGCACAAAGAAGATTTGGTTCACGTCTAGACAATAGTGAGAAGTTAACTCTCGGCCTTGATAATGGCAAGAAGACGATTGAACATCTCAGGGGTGATACCAGGCATCGATATGGGCTCCAAAGGATTGTATTCCTCTGCGTAGTGATTGAGTACAGTCTTTAACGTTGGAGATTTTGAAACCGGCACCCAAAATTTCTTGCGCTCTTCCCCCACGTAAACTGGGAAGAACCCTCTCCGAAGACGTCCCTTCTTACGTTCACTTTCTTCGTTCTTGAAACGTAACTTCTTCATCAACTCACCGAACTTTGCAAAGAGAGTCGTCATCTTCTTTATTTCAATGCACTTTAATTCTATCAATCAGATTTGAGGAAAACAAGAACTTATATTGAACGGTGTTGGATTCGAAAATCTTGAGAACAAAGTGAAATTTACGACAGAAGAGCAGATATATTTATAGCAGTAAAGGCATGGATCATATAGGATTTCTATTTCTACCCTAAAAGGGATTTGCAAATTACGTGTAGCTTTAAAGTCAAGATATACTTGAACTATATTTGAATTATGCTTAGAAATTTGGAAATTATGCGCAGAGATAAATTTGTAAACTAGTCCTTTTCTTTCCTTCATATGTTCCGAGTTAATATATTTAATTTTGTTTTTATATCAATTTAAAGACTTTATCAGCTATATATTGAAAACGATAATGTGTTATTTAAAATATATTGATGTTTTCCATATATTGTCTAATAATTCATCTTGTTGGACAAGTTGTATATTCTTGTTTGTCCAAAAAAAATTAAGAAAAACTTTTTGCTGATGTGAGTAACAAAGATTCTTATGTTACATGAAAAATATGTTAGTTCAATAGAAGAACGAGCATTACTGGATGAGTCGTATTTTTTTCAATAAAAGAGAAGGTGAAAAAAGAAAATAAAGAAATGACGTGTTTTGTAGGGTTGGACCTTGGAGCCTATTTGATCCCCATTTTATAGTGAGAATGTATTTTGGAATAGTAAATTGATGGAGGATATGTGGTTAAAAATAAAGAAAAAATTTAGATTTACGTGTAATATCATTTTATTCAAAAATATGTGATTGAAAATAAAAGAAAGAAAAACATACTCCAAAAATAATGTGAATCAAACTAGGGCTTAATATATTGTACGAAATGAGAATTCATATAACACCACCATCAAAATTATTTACATATATTTGTTTATGTTAGAATTATTGATTGATATGCTCAAGTAGTCTGATTACATAACACAGAAAAATAACAAAATTTTTAAGTTTTATGTTAATCCATCTCTATTAACCTGATTTTATTTGTTAGTTAATAGTTCTTGTAATATAAAATTATTTAGTTATTTTAGTTCTTGTAATCTAAACGGACACAAAACTCAGACAATTTAAAAAAAAAATCAATTTGAACTAAAAGTCTAAACCAACTAACCAAACCGAACCAAATCGATTCGGTTTGGTTTGGTTCGACTTAAGGGTTAGAGTGTGTTAATTTGGGTTGAAATTAATCCAAACCGACTAATTTGATTTTGGTTCCAAGTTGGAGTCGAAATCGATCCAAATCATGCCCAAGCCTATTCATATGTTAATATAAATAATAGCGTTAATCCTTAAAATACCCTTATCAACTTTTTTTTCCATCTTGTGGCTCCGTTGACAATGATATAATATGTAAAATACCTTTTATAACACTTCCAACTAATTCAACAATGAACTATAGTTTAGACCATTAATATTTTAAAAATACTGCAACATATCAATTTGACTAAATATATTGGAGTATCCAATATGGAGGGATCCAAATTATGACTTCATAATATAGGAAGGGGAATCACCGTCTCTTGTTGTATATAGGGCGGGAATGAGGATAATGATCTCTGTCCTGAAATCCCAGAACCCACCCGAATTATTTTATTTTATTTTTTTATTATGTTTTTCAATTAAATTATATTTTAACATCAAATAATAATATTAATTAAATGAGATGGTAAATGGAGATTTTTTTTTAAGCCACCCACTTCATTTTATCCTTGTCGCGATACCCAAAAATCCTTGACGGGATGGGGATGGTAATGTGCCATTTCAATTCACTCCATTGCCATCAGTAATTTTCAAAATGAAATGTCCATTAATTTACTTTATTTGAACACCATTTTGACTGTGTTTATTACTTTGCTATAGGTAAATATATTTTGAGTATCTCATATAAGGCATATTTTTGAAGAATTGATAGTTTAAATAATACGTTGATTTAATTAAAAGTAGTGAAAGGGTATTTTAGGTATTACATTATTATTAAAGAACCAATAAGATGGGAGAAAGTTCTTAAAGATAGTTTAAACATTGCCGTTATTTACATTAACACATTAAAAAATAAAGGTGATCAATGGAGGTATGCATTATTCAAAATTTTAAATAAGGGAGGTTTATGTATTTTTGAAAATGTAGGGTGATTCTTTGAAAATCTCACAAATCTTAAGGGATGCATGTGCTATTCAAAATTTGAAATATTGAAAGTTTGCGCAAGTTTTTGAAAGGATGATATTGCTTTTGAAATTGTTATAAACCTCAGATGAGATATGCATTATTCAAACTCTAAATATGAAAGACTTGTATAATTTTTTAGAAGAGGTAGGATATTTAGTCGTCATTACTAGGGCTGGGCAAACCAACGAAAGCCATTACAATCGGTCAATCTAGCCCAACCCAACTGGTTGGGGTTGGTTTTCGTAATAAATTAGGTTGGGTTCGAATTTGATAGTCAAAATTTAAGTCGTGTTAGGTAGCGGGTTACTCAATAAAAATCGATCAAGACTCAATCAATTAAAAAATATAAGATTTATTTACAAAACCTAATGAATCCCTAAAATTGATTAAAAATTTCAATCTTCTCTTTTTTCGCCTTTGGACACTTACCTATGACCAATACACAACTTCTTCCTCGGTATTTTCTACCAATCATAGAGGACCGTCGCTTTCTCTTCAAGGTCCTTTATGTCAAAATCAAAAAATCATCACCATCATACAATGGCTCGATAGCCTTTCACAGTTCTTTACTTTTCTCGAAGTTTCGTGCGAATGGACTACATCAAAATATTTTAGGGCAATTTTATTTTGAAGACAATTCTACAATCGAGTACTTATGATGTTGGCAATCATGTCTTTTAATGCAATGTGTTTATTATTGTATTTGTGGGGCTTGTAGTTGGGTACTTTGTTTTCAAGGACGGGCGATGATGAGGATGTGATGGGGGAGAAGGAGGAGAACTCATATGAAAATTTTTGAATCCTTGAAAGGAAAAAACCGACAAACCCAATTCAAACATTCCCAACTTCGGTTGATTTCGTTTGGATTGGGTTAGATTTCAATCATGCATGAGTTGGTTTGATGTAATTTTTCACCAAACCAAACATATTGGGTTGAGTTTGATTAAGGCTCAAAATCGATCCAACCCAATTCATGCCCAACCCTAGACTTATAACGATCTACTTAATTTGCCATGAAAAAGGTATACAATGCCATCCGTACAAGAAGTGGTTCTTGGTTTACAAGAATCCAAATCGGGTGAAACAATATCTACTGCACTACTTGGGGTTGAATGTCGAGCGGACAGGGTCATGTCTAGAGTCAAAAAAAAAAAAAAAGGTTGAACCCCAACCTTAAGGGCCCCCACCGACCCTGTCCTGGGCCATCGTGGAGGAGGTAAATCGCAAGATGTGCCTCCCAGGAGTCAGGGTGGAGAGCACATGGATAGGTCAAGGCTGTTAACCCATATGGTAACTCCCGCTTGCAACAAAGCCAATTCCACCTTGCGGGGAATCGAACTCTGCACACTGCCGCGCTGAGCCCTATCCGCCCTCCCCTTTGCCACTAGGAGATATGCCCTGAGGGCTGTCTAAAGTCAATATTGTGTATTATGTTGCATGTACATGTTACTTTATTTTCTTTAATTAGAAAGTGAGATTTTCCATGATAAGAGCATTTTTTTTTTCAATTCTTTAACTACAAAATACTCTTCAATATTTAAAAATAAATTTTACGAGATTCTATTACTTAAATTATATTTGAATTGATTGGTCATTGATATACAAAATATGTTAAATGAAAGACGAAAATATTTGTATTCTCTAAATTTAAAGACACTTTTAATCTTAATCATTTTATGAACCATAGTTATCATACCCAACCTATTAACAAAACCAGCCCGATTCGCATCGATAGGACTAGCTCAAGAGCAAACTAATCTAATAAATGACTGAATCATCTTGACTAGCCGATCATTAGTTACCGGGCACAATCAATCAATATGATCTGGATTTTATAATTATTATATGAATAATGCTATTTATTTTCATTAAAGATAAATCATATTCAGTGGAGAGAGATAAACAACATTTTTATAATTGTTAGAAAATAAGAATTAATTATATTTTGAGGGGACCTATTATTAATAGGGAATTTTCATAGATGTCACCAAATTTGTTAATGCTTCAAAAGTTGTCAACATTAATAATGGTGCTCAAGAGTGTCACTTTTTTATGTAAATTGTCAAAATCTCCATTGGAGATACCCCTTTTTGGTGCATTTAACGTCCATTGATGTTCATTAATATCATGATTTGATGATCAGATTATCGTAAGGAAAACCAATGAATATATCTATAATCCAAGATTAATGTTATTGAGCCCCCACTAAAATTATAATCACAATCTATGTAGCTCATGTGGCATTAAATGATATGTTAAATGAAAGGTTAAATTAAATGATTTATTTCATTTAACCTATTATTTAATGTCATATTAGTGCCACATAAACTAAAGTTATAATCACGTGAGACTAAATAGCATTATTCATAATCCGATGGGTAATAAAATTGTTATTCTTAAAAAAAAACAAAAAAAAAAACAAAAAAGAAATCCGTATTAATGGAAGCACCAATTTTCGTACTCCTTCCAATCCTATCCCAAGTTTCTTAACATCTTCTCCAATTCAATATCAAGAAGAATGTATTGTTGGATTAATCTTAAATTGTGAGGGGTTAACATTTACAAATTATTTAATTTTTTTATCTTATAACTTACTATTTTATAATTGTTAAATACATCATCTTCATATTAATTTTTCAATTTTGCTAATTATTATTTATTCCTTTGGTTCGATTTTACAACTCTTTTCAGTAAAGATCCTTAATATGTTGTGAAAGATGGCGATAGTTAATAAAGTATTGGGTAAATTATTTGTCAAGATTTCGTTTTGGTATTTGAGCATTGATGAACACATTAATGCTATGAAGAATGTACTGTTAACACATCACTTAGATGTTAATCCTTATGTGGTAGCTATAATTATCGATAATTAAACTATCAAACAAAATTGTTGAGATTGACAGTTAAAATGTCGAATTCGACACTTTGTAATTGTCAAGAAAGACATTTAAAGTATTGTTTTCACTAGTTTGCTATTATTTATTCGTAGGTGCAACTTGTATGTTAATAAAGTCTTATATGCTAATTGTGTCAAATGCTTATCATTGCTTTCTCCAGTTGTCATGTAAGAATACTAACTTGAGATTCATCGTGTCACATGATGGACATTTAGTGTGTGTAGATGAAGAGTGCAAGTGGTGATGAAACAAAACCACTTTAATCTTTTTTTTTACAAGGTGTCCAATTCTTGACTAATCCTTGGGTCAGTGATCCGGCCCCTCTTCACACAGTCCAGTTAACCGCGGGATGTGCCTCCAACTAGTCAGGGTCCGAGCCCTCCCCAACTGATCTGTCAAAGTGCCTAGCAAGCCTATCCAAGTTGCGCCTTGCCTTCCAAGAATAATCCTTGCCTTCCAAGATTTCTCTTGCCTTCCAAGAATAAATCCTTGCCTTCCAAGAGCTCCATGAATCGAACTCACGACCTCTGATCTGCCAGCACTGAAAAAGCCCGTCCTTTGCCAGTGGAAAAGTGCCCCGGGGGTCAAAACCACTTTAATCTTAGTTCTAAGCAATATCATCCCATTCATGATCAATGCACTGAATATTAAATTGAAGTTCAGATTCCTAAAATATGAATATACCTCCAGTCGAAATACGCTGAGATTAAGACATGAGTTGGTATATATCAACATTAATTAAAGAGATACACATGACTCAAATGTTTTAGGAGTGAAGCTAGTCAGACAAGCTAGAAAATAGGGATTAAGAGACAAATTGATTTGACAAAAAGTGATTGGTTATTTTTCTTTAATTTTTCAAAGTGTCCAATCATACTTTAGCACGTGTCTACCTTGTTTTTGAGCTTGTCCTTGAAGCATTATTGATTTTTTAGATGGGTAAAAATGTTTAAAAATGACGTTTTTCAAGTGACAATTTCATGTCACATGGGTGCAATTTCCTCTTATTATTATATTTGATGTTAATTCATCCATTAAGAAATTCATGTGTCCTCACTCCTCACCTGAATTTAAGAAAGCACATTTTTACACAGAAGGAGTAGCTTTCTTGGTTTTGACCATTTTTCGACTATTGATTCTTCTCACTGTTGCATACACTCCATTCTCTCAATCAATCATCCAAATCTAAACGGAAAAGCAAATCCTCAGGCCTCTGAAGGGACCTCCGACCACCAGAAAATCCATAATGATTCTTACTGCGAGAGCTGGAGGTTCGCGGTTGAGACAAATGATGCCGGGATCTGGGACCGGTTTCCGGCGAGGTGTGAGGGATTTGTGAAGGACTATATGACCAGCGACAAGTACCAGTCGGATTCCGAGGCCGTCGCCGACAATTCCTTGGCGTATGCGAAGACGGTAGAAATTTCCGGCGGCGGGAAGGACGTTGGATCTTTGACATCGACGAGACATTACTTTCCGAACATTCCGCACTACGTCAGCCATGGATTTGGGTAACTCTTGATGCATTTTAAATCATGGATGTTGTATATCTCTGATGTAGGATAATGGTTTGCTCTGTTGATATCCATGTCGACAACAAAATGCTGATTGATAGAGTAAGACCTTCAACAGTTAGCTTCTAAGATTAAAAAGTTTAACTAACGGTGAATAAGTAGTTTTAAAATAATTTATATTCTTGCTTACTTAGAAGAGGATAGGAAGGCAAACTGTTGAAGATGGCATACATTACTCCTCCCCCTTGTGCTATAGTCTCAACCCTCCTGCAAAATTAGTTCTTCCTTGCTCTGGAGATTATTCTGTGCCATAGAAATTAATGATAAATTTTGCTGGTTGTCCATGGTATTAAAAAACTACCGTATTCTTTGTGATATTGTTCCTTTTTCATGCCTGCCTATTGTAAGTATTATGCCATAAATTCAATCGATTTAGATTGTAAACGCTTTTAATATATTTAATGCATTTAATTTTGGCGTGATCTATTATTTATTTAAATTAATTTTGTGATAAATAATATTAAATAATAGAATCCGAATATCCAAGTTTAAGTGATTTGTTAATCACAATGAGTTGTGATTGTGAGATACAAATTACATATAATTGGATCTTGAATAAACTGTGATCATACGTAATAACGAGATACGGATATCGTTAATACAGTTAGATCATCACGTGTAGCATTTCTTACTTGTGAAGTAAGTAGCTGATCTCACGAGTTAAAGTGTGGTGACACTTAAATAAACACGTGAATGTTTTGTTATAGAACAAAACATTGGAGACCCGCTAAGAGATTCTACATAGATAACTATCTGAGTGTCAGTGGTTAATCTCTAACGTTCGGTAGTGGAATTGGTCTTATAACTTAAGGTCATCATAGTACCTTGTATGAGGACAATCATATTTTGATGGTGTTGGATGTAGCTCTGTCAAAGATCGCTAATACGACATCGTTCGAGTATGTCAAGAACCATATGAAGGTTGTGGATGACCAGTAGAAGATTCGTCACTCTTAGATAGTAAGAGATTGTAATCTGCATTTCGTTAAATTAAGTCAATAACGAAATCTTTGGCCAAGGTATACATATAAGTTGAAAAGAAGTTTTTTACTCATATTGACTTAATAGTATAATGAAAGATATAATCGATAATCGAGATTGACACACTTCCATATCTCGTAGTTGATCGGATCATATTGACGAAGGGATTATAATTTCATGGTAAATGAACAGTTTTGATTTTGTCATACCACGTGATATTTTTCGTCACATGTGTTGCCTTGATACATTGCTATATGTCAATTTGGGATGGCGAGTGTGAATTTATGATAAATTAAAAGGGTGTTTAATTTATCAGTTTTGATTAGATCAAAATAATATTTCACGTTGTTAAGTATCGTGGTCGAGAACCTAATGGGTCGCACACAAAAGAGAATTGGAAGATTGCAAATTGCCAATTGATTAATTTAACAATCGTTGGATAAATTAATTAATTGAATTTGTTATTTATATTCCCAAATTAATTAATTGGATTAATTAATTCACGGATCGAGTTTAATTAAATGGATTAATTAAACATTGGACCAGATCGAGCTGAGCCCGTTTGGGTTTATATAAATACATTGCTAGGGTTTGAGGTCCATAAGGTTTTCAATATTCTTGCTGGTACAAGAGGAAAAATCCAAGTAGTTGCAGTCTATTCTCTGTATGGATTTCATTGGAGGCTGGACAATTGGACAGCTATGGGAGGCAGATTCAAGATACTGGAAAGGAATAACGCGAAGGAGTTTGCAAATCAAGAAAATGTATATTTCTTATTGTTTACGAAATAATTCTTTCGATTTAAAACTACCGCAAGTGTACGGATCGTGACAAATAATAAAATGGATTTTTAAAAGTCCGAATATCGTCCCACAGAGATTGAGTAGTTCAATTCTATATAATCTAGCCTTAACCGAGTCTAATTGAGTGAAAATATGGTCCAAATGCAAAAAGCCCTAATTTCTCAATTAGGAACCCTAATCTCGAAATTTCTCTAATTAAACGACTCAAACACTCAAGTAAATGAAATTATGCAAATTCAAAAGTTAATTTATGGAAATAAATCAAAATAAAGTTACTAGGATCACGAATCCCCAATTGAAGCTATAAAAACCCTAATTTCATAAAATCAATGACCAGATGGAAATTTGCCAATTCAATGTTCCTAAATCTATCCAACATATTCTCTCGATATATATTAGACCTATTCTTGCACATCACCAGCCTATATCTCTATGGATTATGCAAATATACAATAATGCATGTGGTTTTGTGAACAATTAGAAAATTGCATAAAGTATACGGGTATATCTCTATCCCCTATCGGACCCTATGTTGATTTACACCTTATTGAACATATTCCACTTCTCTTGAATGTAAGAAATAAGTCATCAACACTCACACAATCATTGGCCACTAATTGTCGAAAAAAATCAATGCATATAAACCAATCAAATTGTCCAAACGAGTCTTTATATTAAAATCATGAAATATGGAATTAAAACCTAGCCTAGAATATTCATAACTACAGAATAAAAAACGAAATTAATAAATTGAAAGAATAGCAGCCGTATGAAAATTTCTTGAAATCTTGAATAAAGCCTTGAAATCGCTTGAATTCTTGTGGAATCGGCTTCAAGATCGTGTTTCTTGCCTCCAAAAGTTGTAATTTTCTTCTCCCTAGACGTTCTCCCCTATTTCTAATGAATTTTGGCTTTTATATTATGTCCTCACGGAGTCCCAAAAAAGTTTCAATAAAAAACGCAAGTTCAGAATTTTTTTTGATTTTAATAGCCATGCGGCCGCATGATGTTAAACCATGCGACCGCATGGTTCAAGTGAAATGGCCCATGGAATCCCTGCAACCTTCTGTGCGGCGGCAAGGTTGTAACTTTCAACTTTGCTGTTTTGGTCCCTGAACTTCGTTTCTCTTTTCTTGATCTCTTTTCTTTCTTTTCTTTGTTCCATCATCAAATATTGACTCCTAATTGACCTTTGGGCCAATCAATTCCTTGATCACTTGCTCGGCTCATTTTTTGATTAATTGCAATTTAGTCCTTCATCTTTCAATTTTCTTCAATTCAGTCCAATATTACTTCTTTCTTCCTCTGATCGTCTTGTATCATCCTCAAGCTCATACTTGGCATATTTTCATTCTCGTTCTGCACTTTAGCTCAACTTTTCAATATTTGCACCTTTGGTCCCCGAACTATCGCTTTGTTTCGTTTTGGTCCTTTTTTGGCTATTTTCTTCTGAATTCCATCTTTTCCATAGAAACACCTACATTGCATAAATTTAACGAGATTAAGTCACAATTCAACTACTTTATCCATATTTAAGTCATGTTTGTGAGCTAAATAAGTGTGTAAAAACACACTTATCACTTATCGCAGTTCTTATCTAAATACAAAGTTGAATCTTGAATCGGAATTGAAATTTGTTTAATTTCATTGTGCATGTTTAAATAAATTCCCAACAGTGATGATGAATCTTGAACTATGAAATGAAAGAAAATTTAGTAAGAACATGATTGTGTGTCTTGACTAGCTTTATGAAGTTTAAATTTAACTAGCAATACTAGTGAAATGATGCTTGCTTAGCTCATGGAGAATAAATATCCTATTCGATGAAACCTCTAAGCAAGCCCTGAATGAGCTCAAGATATGAATTTTTTTTTTTTTTTTTTTTTTTTTTGGGGGGGGGGGGTAAATATCCTATTCGATGAAACCTCTAGCAAGCCCTGATTGAGCTCAAGATATGATTTTTTTTTAAATTTTTTTTTCCCTTTTTTTTGGGAATCTATTCAAATCTTAGCCTCAAATGTTTCGCCCTTCTTTTCTGCTGCTAACAAGGTTTTGACATATGAAAGAATAGAAAAATACAGTCACCATATGCAACCTGAGACATAGAGTTCAATGGATCAATTATAATGGAAATTGTGGTGTATTTCTAAGTATGACTTGATGAAGTTGTCGTGAAGCTGAATAATAATCATTTTAAATATTAATAGCATTAGCTATATTATTTTCTGCCCAAAGTGGTAATGAGTTGGAGCTCTTAAAACTAATGAGGTTTTGAAATTCTTCTCACAAAATTCCTGTATGAATGACTTCGATGTAGTTATGATTCCTTAACGTTGATGAATTTAATTGGATAGTTGTACGAGGAAGAAGTAAATTTACGATGGATATAACTTATTATTTCAGACTATTGTTAATAAGGGAAAGAGCGAGGAGGGGAATTTCAAAGGTTGATCCATTTCACGAGCTTACAGTAAGGCAAATGAGGTTAAATATTTCAAAAGAACTATAGGGCACTTCATCTTAAATAACCAAAGGTGTATTAAAATTTGGGGTTCCACTTTAGAAGGTCAACCTTATTAAGAAAAGTTGTCCAAATTCTTATATGTTGGTCTATATTTTGATATTTAACCGATGTGAAATTTATGTGAGCAAACCAATCTCGAAATCCATTTGTTCATTTTTAAGTTTTAATCGGATCGAATTATTCGTTAGAATTTAATGGGTTTTGATACTAAATTGAAACTTGGAGTTCCATCATAAAATGTAAACATTTTATCTAATAAATGGGTCCTTTCAAGAAGTCGGCGTTTGTTACACTTATTGGCTTTAGAATTACAACGGTTATCCTAGTAAGTGATACTATTAAACAAACTATAACTGAATCACACGATGCACACTTAGTCACACAAAGCCCATAAGAACGGCACCAAGAAACCCCAAACATCATCACCACACATCTACCAAAAATATGGATTTCAAAGAGCCCATTAAATTTTAATGAGCAATTCGATCCGATTAAGATTTAAAAAAAAAAGGATTATAAGAATTTCAAGATTGGTGTACTTAAACGAGTCACCATCTTACGAGAGTATGTTGAGGGATAAAATTCTATATCGAATAAAGATGAAAGTATAGACCAACTTATAATAACTTGAGCTACTTCTCTTAATAATGTTGAAGGTGGAACCCCAAGTCTCAATAAGGTGTTGATTATTATCTTAGAATGTGAAACCTCCCCCAAATGTATGATAATTTCTAACATTAATGCCATGAGTACATTTATCACTGGAAGGAAAAAATATGGCTCGTTGTATGAAAGCAATAAGCCTGCTAAAATTCTCTACATTTAGTTGAGTTTGGCGCCTGATCTGTGGAAGACGGAGATATGGTGGAAAGATTTTGCGGCAGGAGTCAAGTCAGAAAATGTTCTGCTTCCAGACTCCAGAGACTGTTAAATACCCTATGAGAAAGAGAAATCGTGTTCACATAATGAGATGGCATGGTGGAAAAGAAAAGAAAAGGAAGAAGGAAAAGAATGAAGAGTTTCACTTGTTTCAAGAAAAATTATGATTTTAGGAAGCTGTTGCTATTGGGAATTTACTTAAACATGCAAAGCGGAATTTAACAAATTTCAATTCCCATTCAGGATTCAACTTTGTATTTAGATAAAAACTGTGATAAGAAATATACATTTCTTTTAATTTACAAACTCCTTCGCGTTATTCTTTTCCAGCAGCTTGAATTTACCTCCCACAACTGTCCAATTGTCCAGCCTCCAATGAAATCCACACTGAGAATAGACTACAACTGCTAGGGTTTTTCTCTTGTGCCAGCAAGAATAATGAAAACCTTATGGATCTCAAACCATAAGTATATATATAAACCCAAACGGACCCGGCCCGATCCGGTCCAATATTTAATTAATCCAATTAATTAAACTCGGTCCGTGAATTAATTAATCCAATTAATTAATTCGAGAATATAAATAACAAATTCAATTAATTAATTTATCCAACGATTGTTAAATTAACCAATTGGCAATTTGCAATCTTCCAATTCTCTTTTGTGTGGGACCCATTAGGTTCCCGACCACGATGTCTAGCGTCGTGAAATATTATTTTGATCTAATCAAAATTGATAAATTAATACACCCTTTAATTTAACGTTAATTCACACTCGCCGTCCCTGATTGACATCTAACAATGTGTCAGGGCAATACATGTGATGGGAAATGTCACGTGGTATGACAAAATCAAATTCGTTCGTTTACCGTGAAACTAGTATCCCTTCGTCAATACGATCCGATCAATTATGAGATATGGAATTGTGTCAATCTCGATCATTGATCATATCTTTCACTCCACTATTAAGTCAATATAAATCGAAAACTCCTTTTCAACTTGTGAGTATACCTTGGCCAAGGATTTCATCATCGACTTAATTGAATGAAACGCAGATCATAATCTCCTACTATCTAAGAGTGACGAATCCTTTATTGATCAATCACAACCTTCATATGATTCTTGACGTACCTGAACGATGTCGTATTAGCGGCCCCTTTCAGAGCAACATCCAACACCGCCAAAGTATGACTATCCTCATATAAGGTACCATGACGACCTCAAGTAGTTATCCATGTGGAATCTCTTAGCGGGTCTCTAATGTTTTGTTCTATAACAAAATATCCACGTGTTCATTTAAGTGTCACCACACTTTAGCTTGTGAGATCAGCTACTTACTTCACAAGTAAGAAATGCCACACGTGATGGTTTAACTGTATTAACGATATCCGTATCTAGTTATTACTTACGACCATGGTTTATTCAAGATCCAATTATATGTAATTTGTATCTCACAATCACAACTCCTTGTGATTAACAGATTACCTAAAAATTGGATTTTCGGATTCTATTATTTAATATTATTTATTACAAAATTAATTTAAATAAATAATAGATCTCGCCAAAATCAAATGCATTAAATATATTAAAAGCGTTTACAACCTAAATCGACTGGATCTATGGCATAACGCTTACAGTTCCAACTTGTGGGTTTTAATAGTCTTCTCTGTGGTGATCATAGAAATTCTTCTCCGTTTGCCATAACTATTAATGGAAATTCTTTAAGCATTGTAAATTTTCTATTAAAATAACCCAACTTTCCATACTCACAATGCCATTCCATTGTCAATCCCATTTTCGATCATTTTTTTCTCTATGTTCATCCCATTTTTTGATTGAGAAAAATTTTCTATCACTTGCAGTTGTTTTTGCATGTTTTATTTAAGTACGATATGTGGTGGTTTTATCTTAGTATTCCAGTTAAATTTTATAATATTGGCGGTTTCCATATTGCATATCTAAGGCTGGAGAAGTTCTTTTTAATTTTTTGGAGACGTGCTTTAGATCAGGGTTAGTTGCCCATTTCCAAATTAACATGTTTTGCACTTAAAATTACTTTTCGAGATAGTGAGTTCAGAGTTACTTCCTAGAAATGTATCTTTAGCATAAACAGCTTGGCAAAATAAGCAGCTTGGAATTAACTTTGACTCACTTTTAAGCACAACCAAACATGTTCTTAAGTTAATCAGCTCCCCATGTAACTAGAATTTGGTTCATATGCTTTTCTACTCTTGTGAGGAATTGAGCTATTAATTTTGCTAATGCTTATTAGCTACTGACATATCTGATACATGCTACTCACGGTTTCTTATTGATTGCATTTGGACACAGATCAGAGATCTTTGATGAAGTTTCTTTAAAAAACTGGCTGGATATGGACGAGGCACTAGCTATGCCTGCACGTTTTAAGGTTGTACAAGGAGCTTCAGGAACTGGGGTTTAAGATAATTTTATTGACTGGTCGGTCTGAATCTCAAAGGAATGCTACAGCACGTAATCTGAATTATGCTGGATACAGCAACTGGGAAAGGCTTATCTTAAGGTAACACAATGATCTCATGAGTTCCTACTAGTTCATTTTCTACATTATTACTGTCTAATCTCATCCAGTATTGTGTACCAAACGTGCAGAATTGGTATTTGGTACCTACTGTTTTTGGTGAGCTTTGGTGTATACTAATATATGAAACAATTACAAGAAGATGAATGACTGATTTATGATATTTTGTGGATGAAATAGGCAAAATTCTGATCATGGTAAACCAGCAACCATCTATAAATCGGAGAGGAGGAAGCAGTTAAAAGACAAGGTTACAAAATTCACGGGAATTCTGCAGTAGCTAAACGATCTTTCAAACTCCAAAATCCAATGTACATTGCACAATACTGCAGGTATAAAGTTGAAGAATTCTGTAATGTGAAATTGTAATTTCATTGCTTCATTGATGCTCAGAAGCGACGGCTGCTCCTGTAACACTTTTAAGACCCTTTTTGTGATATTTTCATGACAAAAAAATGCTGTGAATCTTGCTACTGTATATTCACATGTTGTCTTTATTCAAGAACAGTGAGCCATTATTGCTGCAGAGGACGAAAGACTTGATTTAAAGAATATATGATGTGAACTTATACCCAGTGGTCGGATCAGACAAACTTTTATTGTGGGGGAGAAAAACAAAGTTGCAAAGTGTTAAGGGACACATCAATAAAGATGAAATATGGACCAACTTATAAGATCTTGAACTATTTCTATTGACCGTTTAAGATGGAACCTTAAGTTTTAATACGGTATCAAAGTCCATTAAGCTCCAACGAGGGATTTGATTCAATTAAGACTTAATAAATGAGCCGCTTTCACCTCTATGCTAAGTTTTGCATATAAAAAGTGTGCATGGAGGTTGTGCGAAAAGGCAGTCCTAGTACGGATGATGAGCTACTAGCGGAGTATCCTATAGGTAGCATCCAGATTTCAAGATTGGTCTGTTCAAACGAGCCACTATCTTGTGAGACATGTTAAGGGATTTAATCTCAAGTCAAATAAAGATGAAAATATAGACAAGTTGACATTTTAAAATGGAATTTCGAATTTTAAATACAAAGATTTTTTTCAAACGAAATAATCGTGGGTTGAGATTGCAAAACCATGGACCGTGGCTCAGTGCCTAAGTGATATGGGTTAGATTTTGAGAGTGGAAGAAGAGGAGAGAGGTGGTTAGAGTTTGACGACAACTGACAAAGTCGTAGGCTTGGGTAGGTATGGAAATTTAATTGATGTCCAATTTTGGAAAATGTCACGAGACAGGACGAATGGGAAATGAAATTTGGGTCCTGTTTTACTCTCTTCGAATCAAGTCACTGTTTAAAAATTATTATTTCAAAAAAAGACTGTTAAATAGAGGCTAAAATTATTATTTTTTATACTCATTTTCAATCACACATTAAAATATTTTACACGTAAATTCAAAATATTTTCCTATTTTTTAATTACACAATCTTAAAAAATCACAATTCAAAACATTATTTTTCCCCAATTTCTCTTTATAATGACCATGAAACATGAGCTTAGAGAGATCTTAAAAAATATTAAAATTTTCAAAATTATTGTCTATTTTTTAATAATCACACATATTAAAGGACCTAGAACTTTTATTAACTTTCAATCACGTATTTTATCAACTTTATAAAAATCTATATAAAAAAAAATCTAAATTTTGTCAAAATCAAACATTGACTTAATATGGCCAGGCATCCGATGTCACAGACTCACTCATTACTCATTCTTTGGGCTCCATTTTTTTTTTTTTTAATTTCAACCACACATTCTTTCATAAAATAATATTACACGTAAAATCAAAAATTTTCCTTATTTTTTAACCACCCATTTTTCAAAAAAATTACTATCTTAAAACACATGGATAATTCTAAGTGTATATAATTTAGTTTATCAAATGGTTTACCTATTTTCACAAGCACGTGGACCCCACATGAATAAAATAATCTCAACATGTGGTCCCCACACCCCTATTCTGAGTGTATGTAAAGCATTAGGTAAAAAAAATTAAGTACATCTAGTATGATCTAAAACACATTACCTCCAAAATCTTATTTTAATGAAACCTAAACAAAGGTAAATACGCAACATCTTGAAGCAAGCACCCACGTTATCAAGTTGATTTTGCCAAAAAGAAATTAGAGGTAGACATTGTTCCATTTGATTCTAATTTCAAGAGAAAAGAATCAAACTATGAACCATTTTTTGGATAATGAAATTAAATGTTTTTTTAAAATTTATTTTTAAATATGAAACCATACTGGAACCGAACCATTTGGTTTTGGTTTGATTTGGTTTAGTTCTGATTACATTATTGATTGAGAAAAAAATAGAAAGAACATTTGGGAAAGAAAAAATCGAATGTTGAGGCTTCAATTTCAGAAATCCATGGGCTGTGGTGGCTAAGCGTGATAGTAGATGGCAGGCGATATATGTTGATATCCATGTGAGAATCGGTGTATCAATTAAAAGTAAGAGAGAATGAAAAATGAATGGTCTCTAGTTTCCACAATAAGAAATCAGAAATCAAAGGTAACATGGCCTTTTTATCCTGATTCTCAAATGAATTTTGAATTTTTTGGATGTGAATTGTGATTCACTAATTTGTGAATATATATAGATAAAAATGGTAATAAAATTTAAAAAATGAGTTTGGTTCTTGGTTTTAGAACTAGAATTAGAACTAGAACCAAACCAAAATCAGAATCAATTAATTCTCAATTCTAAGAACCAGAACAATTATTTTTTTGGTTTGTTCTAATTTGGTTTGATTTGATTTGATCTGATCAAATGTAAAATGGATACACTCAAGTAGCTCACCAAAGCTTAAACTTTAGTTAAAGTTGATCAAATAAATATTTTTTAACAACTCATTTAATAATCTAAAAATTTCATATAATCCATAACTTATAAGTACTGCAAAACAAGCACGTCACCATATCACATCACTCATCAAGGTTCCATAGCTTATATATAGATCGGCTCAGCCTACTCCATTGATTAGAGGTGCATGTTATATTTTGCCAGCCAATTTTGATGCAGCTTGTTTCAGGTCAACCCATGAATTACGGACCACAAGTTTAGCTTCCCGAGGATAAATATCTCAAGGCATCATTCTCCTCATTCTTAGGCCAGCAAGCTCGAATAATTAGCACCCACACATGCCTATGGGGAGAATGTTAGACAAAAAACCTGCATATGATCACATAATTAGGGTCTGTTTAGGAGTGATTTTTTCTCTCAAAAAATTGATTTTTTGATCGTTATTTCACTATTTCAGCCGCCATATTTGACTTCTTCTCTCACAGGTGGACCTAACTTTTTTCCTAACGATCAAAAAATCAATTCTCAAAATCCCTCTCAAACAGGCTCTTAGTGTGCTCTAGTAAAATAGGCCAATAAGCCCAGCTGTTCATGACTCATCGAGTCGCATGGAAAGAGGAGCACCTTTGGTGCAGGACATTCTCCTCCATTCGAATTTGCTTATGCCTTTGTAGCATGAAGTGAGCTTCAAATCAAGACACATTCCTTTGATTGCAAGAATAATAACAACACTATCATCTCATGGAACGGCATCCACATGGTGCTTCCTAACACATCTATCCACAGTAACTTGTACATACCGTATTTGACGCCAACCTTCATTATGTACCCTACAAGCATTAATTCTTTGGATGGACGGCATTTTAGGCAACGCCATTAAACATATTTAAGCAACAACATAATCTTCATCATTGTGTTGTGCAATTTGTGCTCCATGAAACAAACTTGACGAAGCACATAGACCCATTCGCACAACGTCGCCATTCTCATCTATCATCCCTAAAACTTTCTTCATCAGTTTTCGCTTGCTTGTCGGCACGATCTATGATCCAAAATCTCTTTTTTTTTATTTATTTATTTTTTTGGCTAAAAAACACAGTTCGATAATCTCTCGAAACCAACAACAGTCATTCAAACGATCTCTCTTTTTTACCAAAATTATGGACTACAAGTTTGACCTCGAGGTTTCATGCCTCAAAGCAGCTTTCTTTTCATTCTTAAGTCGACATGTCCGAACATTTAGCAATCACACACACTTATGGATAGGATATTACACAAATATCTGCATACAATCACATTATTAGTGCACTCTTTAGTAAAAGGGGTCATACACCTAACTATTAGCGATCTTGTCGTGCTGTATATGAAAATGAACTCTCTCCACTATGGCATGATATTTTTTTGGAATGCCTACAATTTTCTGGGTTTGGCATGATCCGTGTTGTACTTACAAGCATTTACATTTTTTTTTTAATTTAAAAAGAAGTTTGTGGGTCATTTTGGCCCTAGAGACGAGTAATGCAATTATTAATTAATTAAAATAAGCCCTATTTGACATGAGAAATTTGGGTAAAATATATTTTGGAACAATAATTTTTGAGAGAATTTGTGATTAAAAAATAAGAAAAAAATCTTTAATTTAAATATAATATTATTTTATTAAAAAATGTTTAATTGAAAAAAATCAAAATCAAAATGTATTAAAATTTTAAATAGAATTCAGAATAGGGCTAAAATATCACAATTAATCACAAATGCACCGAGCTCCACGGATAGGAGCTCGGTTCACAAGGGACTCACAGTCCTTCACTATAGGGATTGGGCCCACATGCATTATTAAAAAAAAAGGTGGAACCTGTCCCCACCTCCTCTCTCACGTGACAGGGCTTGTGAAGCAGGAACATGTACCTCCATCTTTTTCCATCCCAAATTGTGACAGTTGACTTCAATACTACCGTTAGAAAAACTTTTATTATTTTTCGTATATGCTTGCCAGGATTGTTTTAGACCACTGCAAACCTGGACAATAGAGCTTGTCTCATCGTAAAAGTAAAGATATAAATAAATAATTATCCAACAAATCCTGAACTGAGAGAAATAATAATATATTCATTTCAAGTACTTTTGGCTGGCATATCTTATCCAGAAGGCCTAATATTACAGAATTTTGTGAAAGCAAAACCAATAAATGGGGAAGGTCTACATCATTACTTCTTTCAATTAATGATAGACAGCCAATACTAATCTGTTTTGCCCCCCCAAAAATTTGCATCTCTTTCCCAGGAATACAATTGTATGAGAAGTCAAATCCTATGTTCAAGTTGGCACAATCTTGACTAAACCCAGAAAAGAAATTGGATGACACTGTCAAATTCAATAAGCTTCTCAATTCACAAACCAAATCTGGTAATTCCCCAGAGAGCTTGTTGTTGGCCAAATTCAACACTTCAATTTGGCTCAAACATGATATGGAGTCAGGCAAATGACCCATCAATGAATTTGAACTCACATCAAGAACTTGTAAATCACTCCATAATCCAACACCTTCTGGAATGCAACCTGTTAGTTGATTATTTAGGAACAAGATTTCCTTCACTTGAGAACCCACGTAGCCTAAACTGAAAGGGATGTTCCCACAGAATTTGTTGTTAGCCAAATTGATGACAGAAGCTGGAGAGTTGCCTAAATTCTGTGGAAGTTCTGAATCAAATTGATTGTTGTTCAAGAAAATTGCATCAAGTTGTTTGTTGAAGAGATCATCAGGAACTGGCCCTGAAAAACTGTTGAATCTGAGGTCTAAATACTTGAGATTTGGAATGTAAAGAACTGTAATAGGAAAAGGGCCTGAGAATCTGTTGTTACTGAGATCTAATTCAGTGAGAGATGTGAACTCTTTAAAAGATTCAGGGACAGTGCCACTGAATCTGTTACTGTTGAGATGAAAAAGAGACAAATCTGTAAGTGCAGAGAGTTGTTTAACAAGAACTCCTTGAAGATCAGCATGGTTCAGATCTATGGCAGCCACAACTTGGACAGTTGATCTTCCCATATAATCTTGAGAATCTGCACAAAAAACCCCTTTATAAGCACACACATTTAAGCCAACCCATGTCTTCAAAATCCCATTTGGATCATCAGTAATTGCAGATTTCCAGGCCTGAAGAGCAATGTATGCCGCATTGAGTTTTGACACTTGTGGAGCACCGGCTGGAGGAGTATTTGGACCGGTGCTGATACCTCCACCCACCCAAACGCCGCCGCCGCCGCCACTGCCTCCAACTCCAACGCCAATGCCGCCACCTACACTTACTGCAGCCTCAGTAACAATCAATCTGAACCAAAAAATTGCTAGAATCAAGATTTTATCCATGTTCAGTACTGTAAAATCTTGATAGGATGACCTATTTCATTTGTCTGGTTGAGAGGATTAGGTTGAATGCATTGATGGTGGATGGGAGATTTAATTTTACTGCTTATATACATATTTACATTTTTGTGGGGCTCAATTATTTTTGACAAAATTAAACAAAAAACAAATATAATAATAATAATAATAATAATTTTGCTGTTTGAGACGTAAAATTCAAGACCGTGCCATGAAAGTAGAATGCAGCTTTTCTGTCCTTTTACTACAGTACTTGACCAGTCAATTGGTGGAACTTGTTAATGGGTAATTAATTATGCACTAAGATTAGAATCCTGTAGATTTTGTGGCTGAAACATGAGCACTTAAACAACAATTTAGGATTATTTAAATGATTAAATAACTTGAATTTTAACGCATTTTGAAATATTATTATTTCGTAAGTTGGAATAGATAAAAGTAATTTTTTCTTCTTCTTCAATTTTTTTTTTTTTTAAATAGTTTGGGATTGATGGATCGAAACATTCACGTGAAATTTACACAGTGGATGTGTTTGCTAGATGGGCTACACTATTTTCCTCGGGTGTAATAACATTATGTTTTAAATTGGAAAAAGAAGCCATCAACACAGCAATGCTAAGGGTACTTTTGATTGCAAGTATAAAATTTGCATCGAAAGAAAATAAATTCTAGTTAATTCAATTGTTTATAACTTAATTGTATAAAAATTGTCAATTAAATGTGTTTGATTGATTTAATTTTCAATTTAAAAAATATTATACTTGTTCACTTTTTATTGGTGGATAGATGAGAGAGTGAATGAACGAATGAATTTTCTAGAAAATAAAATCCAATTCCCTCTAAGCAAAATATTTTCCTCGAATTTTGGGAAAATATGATTACGTGATCAAAAGTAGGAAAATATTTTTCATGAAAAAATGACAATCAAACAGAACAAAAGTAAAAATTTGGTGAAAAAACACGTTTTTCATGAAAAATATTAGCAATCAAACGCACCTAAGAGTATTTTTTATGTAGATTTTTTAAAAAGTAAATTTTGATTTAAAAGGAGGAAAAAGTTTTCGATTCACGTACAAATTTATGTTATTGGTAGAAAGTATTATTGATAGTTCCTTTTTTCTTTTCTTTTTTAAAATAAGTTTTAAGAAATCTGAACCAGACGAGCTAAAGAAGACGACTCCTTCCGTAGCATGAAAAATAAGACTATGAATGGCCTATACAACATTAAACGTTACTACAATTAAACTCCACACTCGAAATGATCAAGCAAACAACAGTGGTTACTTCCCCTTTCATCGTGGCATGAATATTTACTTTCAATTAGTTCCTCATTTTTAATTTAGACAAATGAAAACTAATTATTTTAAAATTTGCTTATTTATTTATAAGTAACTTGCTAGCAACTTTTTAGAATTTAGCCAAACATTCACTCACATGTGAATAATGACTTGTTGGCAGTATTTATTGAGCACTACAATAATTATTATTCCTAATAGGCCAATAGGAAGATATCAGATGGTTTGTACTGTTCATTTATTGTGGTATAAATTAAGCCACTTCCTTTAATAACACAATTATTATCTATTTTGCCTTCAAATAGAAGTATCTATTTATATGGATTTTTTAAACATGTTTCCTTTCCATATACTCTATCGAAGTTCAACATGTAGAATTTAAGCATTGAACGACGATAAGATCTATCCATTCGTAATATTGTAATCGATTTGATCATTAAGTTCGCACCAAAACCAAGAGAAATTCATAGTTTTGCAGTCAAAACACATTCGTCAGTTTTGTGTTCACATCGGATACTAGTTTTGTCAGAGTATTCTTAGGACAAATGCACAAAACCTTTCATTAACGGGAAATCTTATTTTTGAAAAAATTTCTCGTTGTTATGTCGGCGTTCTCACAATTAATCATTTCTTTACTGACACATTAAACTTCAGCTTTCAAAGCCTCGTTGCTTTTCTTTTTCTTCCCAAAATTATAATATTATAATGGCTCATGTGATTCACCTAACTTGGGAAATATATAGAGGTTCAACTAATGTAAGTGCAAATGATTGCAAAAGAGGTCCAATATGTGTTTCATACATGCGCAAATGTCACGAAAATAAAGGTTATTCGGTTGATAGTGACATCATAGGCGTGCACTTTTAACCTCTAATTGGGATTTGGGTGGCTGCCATCTTCCTTTTGTCCCACAATTTAGGTGTTCTTCTCAAATCCCTTGGAAAAGAGAAGGAAAATGGGGGAAGAGAAGCTTTTTTATATTTTTTTGATTGTAAAATGTAATACCATTCAATAAATATCTCTAGATACAAGATTAGTAATGGAGTCTCTCTTATCTCCACAATACCGAAAGGAGAAGAAAATTCATGTTCGGCAATGGCGTGGACCACACTATTTGCCTTTATACCTAACAAAGGATCAAATTAATGAAATAAAAAGAACACGGTAAATTAAAAAATTGAACCAAACTAATTGGTTCAGTTCGATTTTGAGTATGTTCTTAATTATTTTGGTTTTTGGAACCTAGAATAGGCTGGTTAGAATTTTAGTTTTGGATCTGTCACGAAAATCTCTCGATAAATATTGATTATGGGCTCAGAAAACAATCAAACGAATACCAATCAACCGACTCGACCCAACAACCCTCAACACCTTTGGTGTTGCCTTAGTTTTAACACCACAAAGGAGACACTTGGTGGTAGTATTTGCAAGTTACAAATGGAGGAAGGAGAAACAATGGTTGAATCTCTCTTTCATTCACACCAAAACCGGCCCTCCCTTTCACCCTCCAAGTTGGCTACCTCTCTCTCTCTCTCTCTCTTTTGCAACAATACAGTCTCACCGATTAGGGTCGCTTCACAGATAAAAGATTCTAGACATTTAATCACATCTTCACTCGTGATTCAAATGTTACACACAACATTCCCGGTACAAATCATAATGTACTCCTAAGTTTCTATACTCCACATCACCAAAAGATACACAACACACTGTTAATGTATCCTAATCCATTATGCATACAAGCAATTACACTAAATAATCATATTATCTCAAATTCATGCATATGCACGTATCAAACACATTGAAATATAGTATATAATCATGCAACAAAATTTAGACAATCACACATATGCAGAAAGGATCATACACAGATGCACATGCAATAATTAGGGCCCTGTTTGAGCCCCATTATTTTCTCATTAAAATGAAAAAATATGACTGTTATCCATCACATTAAGCCACCATATTTAACTTTTTATCTCTTGTGTGGGGTTCATAACAACTATATTTTTTATTCTCATTTTTACAATAATGTGGCTCAAACATGGGCTAGATTTATTCTCAATAATCCTCACTAGAGTCATCACTCGACCCTAAAGCAAAATTTGCCTCACCTCTCATCTTACCCTTCTGCTTATCTTTCTTCTTAGGACAATCCCTAATAAAGTATCTAGACTTACTACAATTGTAACACAGTCTACCACTAGACTTGTATCTTCCCTTGCCTTTCTTCTTACCATCATCATCACTCAAGTCACTACTTGAATCATTACCGTCTTGAGTTCTACCTAAATTCATTTGCTTAAATTTCATCATATTCCTCATCATATGTAACTCGTCACTCCTCTTATCCTCTTTTTCAGCCTTAGTTTTCATCCCCTTACTCTTAAATGAGTATATGACAATCTCAGGTGTTAAGGTGTCCCTACCATACTTTATTGCATTCTTAACCCTTCTTTATGACTCAAATATGGAATTAAGTAAGATAATAGCCTTATATGTTTTAGATAACTTTTCATTACAATTAACGATGTCTTGAACAAACTTGTTAAAAACATCCAGATTATCGTCAAGATCCTTTGAAAAATCCATTTTAAAGTTCAAAAATCCTTCAAGCAAGTACAGCTTATTAGTAGTGGACTTAAGCAAATATGAGTCCTCCAACTTCTCATAAAGTTCTTTTGTAAAATTAAGTTTTCCAACTTTTCTCAAAACAGTATTAGATAAGTGTAAAATAATTGAAGTGTATGCAAGTTCGTCATACTCTTCTTTTATGCTTCTGTTAAGTTTACATGAAATTTGTAATCTATGACTTTTGAAATTTTTGTTGGACCAAAATACCTTTCATCTTTTGTTGTCAAATTGAAATATTATCTTTTCCATTAAAAATTTCAACTTTAAAGTGTGAAGATATTTTTAAGAAAAATAGAACAACCAAATCACAAATAGGTCACAGAAAGTTATCATACGACTGATATATATACATCATTCTAAATTTTTAGGATTTCGTAAGATTCACGATCTTAGATCAACGGAATGTTCGACCGGGTCAAGCTTAGGTGTTCTAATATGATAATCAATACAACACGAAGGTATGTAAACAAAAGTTCGAATTCTCACGCAATGCAATAAATTAAACACAAAAGCAGTTATTAACTTACAATTAAATCCAACATTTCAAATATGACAAATAACTCTTAAATTTCTAGCACAAGTAATGTTACCCCTCACGGTAACCACAAACCTAATGTCATTTCACACGATGACGCGCTAATGCCGAAATTTAAACTGAGATAAACTAATAATACTAAAGCGGACCAATCTGAGTCCGTAAATTATGAGACACGGGAATTTATCACTTTAGGACTACCATTATTCGTTCTAAAGCCTCTAGCAACTGAGGCAATCAACGAGCCACGATCGAATCTCGAAGGTCCAAAGAACAACTTCGTCTAGACTCTATTGCACAACCTGAAATAGCAAAACTAACAACACCAAAATGTCATAAATATCGTTAGGAACAAACTGCCTGAAGAGACCTCAGCCAGAAAAGGTCACATGTGTCGTCACGCATCGTCTTTCCTCTTTGCGCGTGGGCTTTACGCGATGCCACCGACCACACGCACTTGACCACAGGGACCGCCTCCACTTAGATGTTATACCAGTAGTCTCCGTTTTCCCAAACTCCTTTTGAATTGCTCTGAAAACAAGAAATTTGGGGTTGATTTTTGACAGTTTTTGGACAATTTCTTCGATCTGATTTCTGCTGTGTTTCTGCCTCTTTTCAGATCGTTTTATGGTGTATTTCACAAGCCAAAACCACCACCTTGAAGCTATGATACCAAATGTTGCGGAATCTCTCTTCAAGGATCTTTAATTCGATGTTTTTTGGGTTCAATCTAACATACCGTTCTCTACTAACAATCAATTCAATCGGCTCCGATCCACAATCAATATAATTCACCTCGGCTGCTATTCAATCTTACTCATGAAGGACAAGAAACAATCATAATTTGTGGCCACAAAAGAAAGGAGAAAATACTACAAAAGTACGCTATGAATGAACCACCAATTAAACAGAGTAAACAAGTATTTTGGACACTTTTAGGGGCCGTTTTTCAGACACCAAAGCGGGCAGTCGAATTTCTCTTATTTTTTTCACAAACCACACTAGAAAATAGATAGGGTTGTAGTCTTATATATAATCTAGGGTTATGCTTTTAATTGAACCAAAAGGGAAGTAAACATGCGAAAATTCAAGTCATCCAAAAGTAAATACAATTAGATCAGGTGAAGCTCATGAACTCGATTGTTAGACTTATTTCATTCATTGACCTATGCCTATGAACTAATTAACTCACATTAACATCATAGCCCGATATTTATTAGGTAACAAAAACCCAACACAATCCAGAATTTAGAACTAGAACAAGTAAAACTATTTTTAGTTTTTAAAATTTTTAGAATTTGTTAAAAAATAATATTTTCTGATGACCCAAGTAATCCTTTTTCTACTTTTTCATAAACTTAACTCTTCTTTTTCAAAAGTTTGGTTTTGGGATCGAATCCAACCAAATTGGAACCAATTCTGATTTGATTTCCATCCTTCAATTGGAACCAAATGATTTCATTATCAAAGAACCATTGATTTTCGATTTGATCATGATTCTCTCAACTGGAACCGAACTGCACCATGCCTGATCCATCTCTACTCTTAATTGTTTGGATAGATGGGTTGTTTACTCGTTTTCCATATTTATTTGGTTTTTCAATTTTCATTACTTGTTTTCTATATTTAATTGGTTTTACATTCTCAACTATTAAAATCATTAAATATAAAAGGAATTAGGCATATACAAAAAATTGTTCTCATATATCCTAAATTAAAATGAAAAAAAGAAAAATTAGAAAAACAAGAAGAAGAAGACAATGTCAACCCTAAAAGCTATAAAATTAAAGCGATTGATATGTACCAACTCCAATAATAGAGGTTTTTAAGAGAGTGACTACTCGATTCTAATTGAGAGTTAGCACTTGTGGTTCAAGTTAACTTCTTAATATGGACGAATTTAATTGAAACTCGCCTATTTATATTTTGTACAGAAAATATATTAAAATAAAACAAGAATTAGGACTTCGCTAGGTTATTACTCTATAAGAATTATTTTCAGTCCACAATATTTATTCTCTACTTGCAATTGAGAATTGAAATGGTTAGAGAATAATTCAACCCTTTCCACTAAAGAATTTGAAAATACTCCTAATTTATCTAGAAGTTTCATTATTATTATTATTATTATTAGGGTTCGCACAATAATTTTTGTTAATGGGCACCACATTTAAACTGCAATGAAGGTTCTATGATTTGTTCATTTTAAAATTTATATCCCTAACTTTTTCCGTCCGATTTTTGTTCTCAAATTTCTTATTAATTAGCACATTTTATCTTTGATGATGACAAAAAAAAAAAAAAAAAAAAAAAAATTCATTGGGAGGGAATAAAAAAGATTTATTTATTTGGCTTTCATATTTTTAAATAAGCAAGATAAACAATTAATACAACAATTTGAAAAAAAAATATTTTTCCCACACTAGTTGAACATTTTGGAGCGATATCTGTTATCAGTTACAAAATATGTTATTAATTGAAAGTTAAAAATAAGATCGAGAAGATTTTGCAAAGTCAAGGAGATAATTCTCATTCAAGAATGTAAACTTCGGCCAAGCGCAAAATTTGACTTTACTGTCTAACCAAGCTTTACATTTTTTTATACCTATATATGATTAGGCTCATAAAAGCTTGAAAATTGATCTTGCCACTAAACATGTTTTACGCTTTTCAGAATAATGATTCAAAATCAAGATTTTTTTTTTATAAGAAAATAACCAAAATCTCGACTGATATACAAGCCTCAATTTATATATTCTTATTTATACTTGAATTTAATCAACAATATAATCATTCACTTGCCTGATAGAATGAGCATTAGAATTAACGACTAAATAATTGGATAAGCGATTCTAAAGACATTCCGAAGGCAAGGATGGATTTCATTGAGGAGATAATGAAGAGACGGTGACGATTATACAAATGAAAGTATAACAACCTAATTAATATTAAGGTGAAAATATAATGAACACTAATCAAATTAACCCTTTCATTTTTCCTTTTTACATATCTTTCATTTATTTGTATAATTAAAAGCAATCTTAAATAGTTTGCTAGAGACTTCATTGTTATAAATGTGAAATGTTGAGGATTGAAGTGCTAAAAATGAAAAGTTGGAGACCTACTTATTTATTTTTATAAAACATTGATGATTCGAGTCATAATTTTTCAATAAAAAGTCCTCATACTTACTTAAGAGTTAAGGTTATTGAAGAAACTTCACCCGCTATTCTTTCGAAGGCTTCGTGTTTGCCTAAGCCTCAAAAGTTTAATTATAAGTAAATATAATAATTAACGTTTTTATTTGTCAATATTTGAATATACATAAATTACCTAGTTTTAATAAAAGTGACAGTTTCACCCAAATTTAAATTATACATGTTTATGAACAATGTAAAAATTATTTTCATTATTATAAGCTAAGCCAAACATAGTTCATAGAAAAAATAAATAAATAAATAAAATTAGATAAACGGAAAGGAAAGGCAAGTATTTGACTTTCGATTCCCTTGGCCTTCTCCATTCATCAAACTTACGTTTTTGTTCACAATTTCCTCTCCAAAATGCTGTCACTATGCAATCTACTCTCGATGATCGATAGTTTACTCTAATCTCATAACTATTTTGCTTCCCAATTCTTACTGCACTTTAAGTTTCATTAATCACCGATATATAATCAATTAATTTTCCAATCATGGCATAGATCGATTGAGTTTGACTATCTCCAATGGAAATTTCAGGGCTTGGTTCATAGATTGTGCTGATTAGGTTTTTATTTCATTTTCTTCAATTTCTTAGTAGTTTTGACTTAATCAAATCAATTTAGTTGGATTTTGTGGTTTTTGCGATTTTTAATATCGATCGCGATGAAGATTGAGCAACTGGATGAACCGATCGATTGTAGTCTTGATACCAATTGCAGTAAGAATAGTGAAGAGGATCAAGAAAGAAGGCTGATTACAGTTCGGGTGGATGCTAAAAGAGCTCTAGTCGGAGCTGGGGCTCGGATCTTATTCTACCCGACCCTTTTGTACAACGTCTTTCGCAATAAGGTTCAAGCTGAATTCAGATGGTGGGATCAGATCGATCAGGTATAGGGCATGACACTAATTTGCTATGTTTAGACTGTATTTATTATTTATTCATCAGTGCTTCTCTATTAATTTCTAATTTTAGTGTTTGGGATTTTCTTGTCTTCGTGTGTGTGCAAAATACAAGAAAGTATCAATATAGGATGGAAGGCAGAATAATTAGCCTGTTACGCATGTGGTATAGTTGCAGCGAATCAAATTTTACTCATCTAAGTTGCAATTTAAGGGATAGTGGAAAAATACGCGTATTTATTTACATTTTTCAAGAACAAATGGAAAGCTTAAAAACACATTTTTCATGATGAAATGGGTAAAGTTAACATAAATTAGATTGTCCATCGAATTTGAAGAACTCAAACAACTGCTTGCAGAAGAATGTTGTATTTCTTAAAAAAAAAACACTTTTGATGTTATATTCAGTGCCTCCCTCATCGTCAATTCCCATCACACCCAATGCTGATGTCAAGTAAATTTAACATATCATGTTAGAAAGCTACCACTTTTGATCTATAATTTGAACTGAATTTATTTTTAGACCTTGCAAATAAGTCTAATAAAGTTGAGGCAGTGGATGTTTGGATATGTTCTTAATCTGATTATAACCTTGTTTGCTGTACTATGCTATAGAAGTGAGGAAAAAGGGTTTGATTGCTACTCTTCTCAATTCATTATATGTTTATGCAGTTTCTCTTGTTGGGAGCTGTTCCGTTTCCAAAGGATGTGCCTCGGCTTAAGCAGCTTGGAGTTGGAGCTGTGATTACTCTTAACGAGCCCTATGAAACTTTGGTATCGACATCTTTGTACCATGTAAGTAATTAGATATTAGACATTGTTTTCTCTTCCTGGTGTTGGATACTATCATCATCTACGTTATTATTCTGGATTAAAACTGAAAAATTTTGTCCTTCAAAAATTTTTCAGTATACAAAATTTTTCAGTATATTATCACCAGTGATGTTCTTCTTTGTAGTTGGTATTTTCTCTTCGTAAATCAATTTTGGTTCTTATGGTGGTAAGATTTGATGATATTGGTGTTTATTGACTGCATGCAAAATTGATGTGTGAATGTGGTGCACAGGTGCATGGTGTTCTTTTTATCCTTAGATGACCAATTAATTTAGTTTCAGCTGAAGCTTGGTATCTGTAAATTTTATTTTATTTTTTTCCCCAGCAATTCTATACAGTGGTTTCAGGCATCAACATGTGATCTAAATCCATGCACATTTGGTAGATTATTTGGAATGATCGTGCAACGTATATCTGAAAAGGCTGGTTTGCTTTGGGAGTATTTTAATTTGCCTTTCAAGCTCAAACTGTTAGATGGCATGTTGGGACCTATTCCAACTGATTAAGTTTTCTCAAGTAAACTTACTTTTGGCACTCCATTGTATGTTTTAATCATGCTATTCTCTTTTTTCTGTGTCTGTGTTCTGGCATCTATAGATATATAATTTTTGCTTTACCTATATTCTTGTTGAAATGGTGAGTACCTCTGTAGATTTCATTCTACTTATCTTTACCTCTGAAGTTATTTGGGTAGATAATAAATAATGATGATTTTGTACCTATGGTTCATGTTGAAGTCGTGTTTGTGGTGCTTTGGATAAATGAAATATTCTGCAGTGATATATCATGAGAAAGTGCAGAATAATTTAAAAGAATAATGATAAATACTGTTACATATAGGGATGGCAAAATGTAAAGCCCCGCCTTGAATGGGGCAAGCATTCCCCCAGTTATTTGGTGACCCAGAGTGTTTAGGGTTGGGCCAGGATGGCATTTTGCCATCCCTGTTCCCTTTGTGCTTAATGGACTGCACTTATTTAGACAAGGAATGGTCCTCTTTGAGGGTGTACATTTGTTTCCTTGAACAAATGAATTTTTACGTTGGAAAAAGCATTACATAAATCACCCTCAAAACATATGCAAATGATCGATTTAGTTTGTTGTCACTTTACCCTAAAATTGCTCTTACTTTATTGTTCCTAGGCTCATGAGATCGACCATCTAGTGATTCCAACTAGGGATTATCTCTTTGCTCCTTCATTTGCTGATATCAACCGAGCGGTAGATTTTATCCATGGTAGGTAATCTTCAATGTTGTCTCGTTCTATATTTGTAAAGTATGATGTTGTTTTAGTACTTCATCTTTAATTATTTCCTTCTCTTTCTGGTTACAGAGAATTCTTGCAGCGGTCGAACAACATATGTCCACTGCAAAGCTGGGAGGGGACGAAGCACAACCATTGTGCTCTGCTATCTGGTGCTGTACCTCTTTCTGAAATGGACTTATAACTTTATGTTACACAGCAATTTAACTTCCATCTATTTTTGGTTTGGCACAATTGGTGAACTGGGTTGATATACAGGTTGAATATAAGAATATGAGCCCCGTTGCTGCGTTTGAATATGTTCGTGCTAGAAGACCCAGGGTTCTCTTAGCTCCTTCCCAATGGAAGGTGAGCACAGAAAGTCTACCAGTTTACAAATTAAAATTTCATTTAGGATCTAACTAAATTCCAAACTATTTGTATACTGGATAAGGAGTTAGTTTTTCAAGGTTTCTGTTCATGACTTCATCTTCTTTCCAGGCAGTCCAAGAATATAAGCAGCAGCGGATGTCGTCTCGTTTTATCTGTCCCTCGGGAGACGCTGTAATTATTACGAAAGCAGATCTGGAAGGGTACCCTTTTATCAATGATTCTGGTAAGGAGCTTGCAATTGTGCCCAGAATGCCGAGGACTAATCCCATGATGGCTAGGTTGTCCTGCCTCTTCGCATCTCTAAAAGTTTCAGGTGGTTGTGGATTTGTCGCAAGGCAGATGACAGAAGCACGGGCGTGCTGATTCCCGACCCTTTTACAATCTGCGAATCGTACAGAGGAGCATGGTGCTTGAAGTCGAAACACCCTTGTATGTATTTGTAAGGAAAATAAGGAATAACGACGGAGATACTTTCAAGACTTCTTAAATGTTGTATATAACTAGTAGTTCTGGTTGCGTATATTTGTATGGGATTTTGCTGTCCATATGCGAAATGGATAAGATTTTAGCTTTTTTTTCTTGTTCAACATTTCAGTTATGGAGTCCACTTTTCCAGAAGATCTTCTATTTCAGTTTTAGAAAGAAATACGTGGCTTGTTTGGCAAAGTGTTCTACAATATTTTGAACCATTTTGCCGTCCATTTCGATCGAGCAAGCGTGCATCAAACAAGAGTGTGTGTGTTGATTACGTCCGAAGAATAATGCAGTAGTTATAGCAAATTGGAGTGTCAATTCCACAGGGATATGGAAGAATTGTTTAAATGATTTGACTAACTAAGGTTTCTGTGGTTGTGAGAGAAATTTATCAATTTAAATGAAATTTAAATATCAAAGTGTGAGATTAGTAAAGCATCAGAATTCACTCACCCGGATTGGATCAATCAACACCAATTATTCATGCATCTTACTCAAAAATCTAGGTTCCTCTAACATATTTCCACATTAATCTATTGGAATCAGATTCAAAAGCGACCATATACACTAAGCAGAAGGCGGTAAGGAATCACATCAATGAGATTAATTGAAATTGGAATTTAATAAATATTCGATCAAACTATAAAAAGAGCATGACTAATTCTATGAAAAAATTAATAAGAATTAAACCACTTTCAAAACCAATTCATGATGAAAAATCTAGATCAATTTAATTTTACTTATAATTCTAAAATTTAGGCTTCCTAAGAACATATTCTGCTTTGATTTATTGAAATACAATTCAAGAAACGATTATATACCTAAAGCATAAAACAGTAATCAAATTACATCAATAAATCAATTGAAGTTTAAATCCAACAAACATTTTCGTTATTCAATGAAAAAAACATAATTGAATCCATGAACAATCTAATAAAAGCTAAACAAACTTTAGAAGTATAATAAGGTAGAAATCTAAATCCCAAAATTATTCGACAATGAAAAGTATGTTACATGAACGAAGAGTTGTTAAAATCCCCAAATCAGATCGAGATCTTTTGTGGCTTTACCAAAGTTTTTAGCCTTCCATGGAGTTCTTAAGCCCAAGATGAGAGAAAAGAGATAGGAGATGATAAGGGCGTGTTCTGGTCGAATTAGGGTTTAAAATCGAGTGCCAAATTGTTTCCAAAAGAGGTTGAACAGAATAAGGAAGATTCGACCAAAAATTTTTCTGTGCAACTACTTTCAGTATTTTGGCCATAACTTTCTCTCCCAATGTCCAATTAAGGCAATTCAAAGTGTGTTAGAAAGTTAACACAAAGGGCTACAATTTTTCTAGAATAGCTCTTTCCAAATTTGAACGTTTACTATGTCAAAAGTGGATCTCAATTTCTGGCTAAAAATCTAGAAAATCCTTATGCGGTCGGAATTTGATTTGTGAAAATATTATGGTCATATTTAACTTCTTTTGACTTCTAATTGCACTCAATGGACTCCTAGTTTTCTTGAATAATCATTCTATCGACCGTCTCATCTTTAAATTATTTGCAACTTGGTTGTTAAACTTTCACTTTAGTCCTTTTTCGTTCTTTTCTTCTAACTTCCACATGTATCCATCTATTTGCACCTAAATCAAAATATAAGGGTACTTAGGGCATTTAGATGTCAATTTATCAAGATAAAGCAAGTATAAATGGATGAAAACATGACAATTTTTGCTATTATCATATATATGTGTGTGTGTGTCTATATAATAATCGAAATAATAACTTTATATATGCACGTAACAAATAATTGAGGAAAAAAAGTTAGCTTAATACAGATTATTTGTCGGAAACTAATATTTCATAATGTAATTTCATTACATTTATTTATTTGTGAACTCGAATAAAGAAAAATAATTCTCTTAGAGCCCAGGGCCACATGGGAGAATAATTCTCGTAGTAAAGCAGCCAATTCCCCTTCATATTTTCCACTTTCTCAAAGAGAATTCTATGAAGTGTTAATTGAAGCGACTTTACGTAATTAGAACAAACATATAAATTTAAGTTAAAAAAATAAATAAACAACAAATGAGAATAAAGGGGGTCTAGGGTCAATGGGTCAAATCGAGTTTCAACATGGATTGACTCAGATATTAAAGTAATTAAATAAATAAAATTTTAGGTAGATATGTATTATTTAAAACATTTACGTTTTTATATAGATATATAATTTCTAGAAAATTAATATTGAGTTTGAAATTATTTTAAGTTTTTAAACATTTTTTAACTTATTTTCCTTTTTTTCTTTCCTAACCGTTTGGTCATATTAAAACTAAATGGGCTTAAAAAGTCATAACCCTACATAAAAAATAGAGGCCCAACATGGTTAATAAACCTAAAAATTTATTTGAAATTACATCCCATCACGATTTTAAAGATCACTATTCTTAAATAGATGAAAAGTTTAATTAAACAAAAATTAGGAAAATAATATATAATAATAATATTATTATAAAATTAAATAAATTTAGCCCATGTTTAGTGGGAATTAAATTAGATATTTTATAGATTTTTATACAACTTTTTGAAATATGTGGTTGAAAAGTTATAACATCCATAAAAAATGCACGATGCACCCACTTTGGTGACTATTCACCGTGCAATAGATGCTTTGATGCTACACCTGCACCTCTGCGGCGACATCATGCCCATCACTACAAGTAGAAACAAAAGATGATTTGGAAAAAAAGACGTTATTGTTGTTTGTTGCGGTTTGATTCAACTTGCAAATGGTCGTACTGCAATCGTCGTTGCTTTTAATGTGACCGTGGTTGATCCACAGTTGTGCCAATCTATTATTCCCTTTTTTCTTTTTCTTTTTTTGAAGTTTGATTTCTGTTGTTTATGATGGTTTGTGTGGTTGGTGTTTGCTGTAGTGATTTTTTTTACGATTGTTGTGGTGTGTGGAGGTGTTGTGGTTGCTGTAGTGGTGATTTTGAGGTTGCTATGGATGTGGTGGTGATTTTGTAGTTGTGGGGTGATAGCAGTGACGTGTGTAATATCAGTAAGGTGGTGGTGCTACTGACAGTGATGTTGAGTTGGTGTGGCTACGGTGGAGTGGGAAGGAAGAGTGTGACCTATTATTCGAGTGTTGTGACCAATTATTATGATCTAAAATAATGTGTGATTGAGACTAAATTTGGAATTGTGACGAGAATTTGGTGAGTTGTAATCAAATAATTTGACGATTTATTATTGAAAAATATTAGTGACCAACTAATTTGATAATTTGTGATTGAGAAACAGTATGTGATCAATTAATTTAATAGTTTGTGATCATGAATTAAGTTGTGACCTATAAAATTAGTTATTTGTCATCGATAAATAAATTGTGATATATGATTTTTTTTTATTTGTGATGGATCAATAAATTGTGACCTATAAAATTTTTGATTTGTGATCATGAAATAATTTGTGACTAATTTATTCGACAATTTGCAACTAATTAATTTGATAATTTGTGACCAATTAAATTGTAATCAATAAATTTCGACCTCTATATATAAAGATATCTAATTTTTGAATTTTGAAACTTAATATCCGAGAATTGCTTTGTTGCATACTTAGAGTCTGTTTGTGAGTGATTTTAAGAATTGATTTTTTGACTGTTATGAGAAAAGTGGAGTTCACCTGTAAGAGAAGAAGTCAAATATGACGATTGGAATAGTGAATAACGGTAAAAAAATCATTTTTTTTGGAGGGAAAAATCACTCTCAAACAGGCTCTTAATAGTCGAGATATGATTTTTTTCCGAAAAATTTACGCCAAAGACTTTTGTTTCTTATCAATTTTTTTTTTTTTACAAACAGCGTATTCTTTCTCCTTTGTTCTAGGTCGCTTCTTCCTTTTCATTCCTTTTCAATAGGTTCTTCCACATATATGTGCCTATGAATTGATCGATGATCTTTGAAATAATTTAGGCAAATTTGAGAAGCATCTTTAGCAAATCCTTTTTCCGTGGCTCTTTTTTTATTATCAAGCAAATCGGAAAAGCTGGATAAAATCATGTGCAGTTCACTGGTTTCTGGTTAAACCGATCATTTTACCGACTTTTTGTTTGTTTCTATATTTCCAGTAGCTAGTCTATAATCAAATCGATGGCTGGGCCGGTTCACAATTTTATCCGATCGAATCTCCCGAGCTAGTTTGATTTTGATAACATTAATAAGAATACATTAAAAGAAGATCAACTTAAATAGGCATTTAAAAATTAAAAGAATGACATGATTTGAATGAAATCTATTACAAGAGTTAAAAATAGGTAGAATTCCATATATTCTTGTGTTTGAAATGTACATGAAAAAAGCAATTTTTTTTTTTTTTGGAGAATAAATTATTCTGAGGCAACAAGTGTAATTATACTAACTCAAGGACTGTTTTTAATCATTATTATGACAATAGTGTTTCTGAGATGAAAATAAACGAACCCATATACCTTATTATGGCACAACAAATATGATCTCCTGCCCAATTATAAACCCACATGGCACAATACCCCTAACGTTTACATATTTGACATATCCCTAGTCTTTCAATTTGTTATGAATTGATTGCAAGATAATGATAATAATGAAATAAACAAGAATAAAATAAGAACACCAAGGTTTATGTAGAAATTCAAAATGATAAAAAATGACAAGCAAAGGAGGAGTATTTCACTATAATCAATAATGAATGTGTTTACAATATCAAGATGTCAATATTCTCAATAGAGAATCTACGCTTTTTAGATTTCAGGATGTAGTCGAATGTAATGTAGACATAAAATCATGTGGAACATATATAGGAGCCTCTTTTGGAGTTAAAGTTGAAGAAGAAATCATAAAATCCACATAACCCGAAAAAATTCCGTCCAGGTGGCGCTTTGACGCCAACACTACACCTCCTCAGTGCCTCATCATAGGTCAATAGCACCATGGAATAATGAACTTGAGACATGATCTATGCCTTCATTTGATTGATGACAAAAGCCAGATGATAATTTAAAGTAGGCAACCAAGATAATACTAACATCCTTTGCATTCAACATATTGAACGTATGAAACACCTTCTTAATGTACCATTTTTTTTACTAAAATACAATTTGCCAGCTTTCCCATCCCTCAAGATCTCCATACCAAGAATCTTTCTTGTTGCACCCAAGTCTTTTGTCCCAAATTCCTCATGGAGATGAACTTTTACTTTTCTGACATTTGCTTTATCATTGGCTACTATGAACATATCATCAACAAACAACAAATATGTAATCGATCCACCATCTCCCTTGCTAAAGTACACGTAAATATCATAACTGCTTCTAATGAAATTATGAGTAGTCATGAATTAATTGACCTTTTATACCATTGTCTCAACGAATGCTTCAGTCAATACATGAACTTATTCAACAAATACACGTAGTCTTCCTTCCAGAAACTACTAAACCATCTGGTTTTTGCATGTATATGCTCTCCTCAAGTTCTCCATACAAGAATGTTGTTTCAACATCCATTTGCTCAATCTCCAAATCATTCTTAGCTACAACACTAAGTAAAGCCTAAATTGAACTATGCTTTACAACTGGTGAGAACATATCCATGAAGTCAACAACTGAATTCTGACTGTAGCCCTTTACTTTAAATCTCTCTTTATACCTTACATCTTCAATCTCCGATGTCATTTCCTTCCTTTTGAACTCACTTGCAGCAAACAACCTTTTTTATCCTTACGTAATTACATCAAGTCCTAAGTACTGTTTTTATTCAATGATTCCATCTCTTTTGCATACCAATCAACCATTTGCTAAAATTTCGCACAACTGATCGCCTCTGAATATGTTATAGTTTCCTCAATGGAATCAATACTGTCTACCACACTCAATACATAAGCTACTAAGACTATCTCTACATACTTTTGTGGAGGTTTAATTTGTCTATGAGGTCTATCTTTAGCAATCGAATACTGTGGTGTAGGCAAAGTGTTATTGTTTGTCAGCTTTAAACTAGACTGTTTTGAAGCTCTGATTGTTCTCCTAAATCAATTTTCAACTGAACCTAAATTGAATGATTCTATTCCCCAGTTTTACAAGAATCGTAAGAGGCAAACCATGAATTATGGAAAGTTCATCAAACATTATATCTCTTTAACCATCACCTTTCCTATCTCAAGACATCACAACTTATAGCTCTTCACATCTGATTTATACATAAGAAAAACATCTGATTTATACATAAGAAAGATTCAATTTCTAGATCTAGGCTCCAACTTTTCATTATCCATGTGAATATAAGCACAATGCCCAAAAATATTTAAATTAGTATAACAAGAAGGTTTTCCAAACCATATCTTCGTTGTTTTTTTCTCAATAGCTACTGAGAGTGAGCAATTAATTAGAAAACAAGCTCTACTAGTAGCTTCAGCCTAAAAAATCTTAGGCAACTTAGAGTTTGAAAGCATGCAACGAACCACTTACAAGGAATCTGAGTCACACTACAACACATTTTGACACAAAATCCCTAATTCCCTGTAAATCACCCAAACCTCAAGTTCAATTGGGATCCCTCTTTACCTTTTTAAAAATTTTGAGACTATGACAACAATTAATTATTGTTTATTCAAAAAGGAGGATAAGTTCGTTATTTTATTATGTTTTAGGAAAAGAAGAAGAAGAAGGTGTTGTATTTAGCAAGGTTTGAATAATTTAAGAAAGTTTTGCCTCAAAACGAGAAGTTAGAATGATATTCTAAAAAATGGTCAGACGTCAGATGATGTAGGGTGCCGGTAACCCAAAGGTAAATAATCATATTTGGAAGAATCCAAAAAAAGTAGATTAGGCCATGTGATATTCCAAGAAAAAGTGGATTAGCCGAACTCTTCCAAAAAGCGAATGTTGACACTTGACAGGACATCTCATTTTCTATATTGCATGTGGAAAGTGACATGTTCTTCTCTTCTATATATGAACCTCCCCTTGGTACTACCTTAATTTCTAGATTTTCCAACAATATTTATTTAAGCAAAATGACACAAATCACTTTTTTTTTTGAAATAAATCTTTATTTTTTTAATAAAACCAATCTAGGGGGCAAGATTCGATGAATAAAAAGTTAAACTAGCTGGCTTCAATGAGTTTTGGATGCTCTCTTTTTTGACTAGTGCTTTGATTCAGGCGAAGATTTTGAGAAATATATGATGAGACGCATAAAATTTTAGACTACAATGAAGAGACATGAGATATATGTTTTTGTTTTATATCTTAGCTTTCTTATACTCCATGTCTTTCAGTGTGGTAAATTCCAATTTTGCTTCTTTTTTTCCCCTCGAGAGCAAGCCTAACATTTGCCAAAGTTTGTACTTTTCTTTTTGTTATGATCAGTTTGGGAAATTCAGTCTAACATATTTTTTATTTATATTTCGTGGGATCCACAACTCCTACTCAATTAAAATGTATATATTTCATTTAACCCACAAATTATATTCATTTAAATTTTAATTTAATCACTTACCAAACACTCGTTACATGTATTGTTTTGTAATTAAAAAATTGTAATACAAATCAAATAAACATAAAAAGCATATCCCGTCAAAAGATGGGAAATATAAGAAAAGGTTCAAGAACTACACTTCATGTGCTTTATTCTTATCGTTATTAATCTAACATATCGAGTAAATTTGTGGCCGAACTCCAAACTCGAGAAGTTAGTTTTCTTCATAAATGTGGCCAAACACATTGCCCCGACGTATTCTCTTGGCCTTGAGTAGCCTACCCCAGAATCAACTTGTTTCATCAAATTCATGAGCCGCTGGGTGGACTCTGTTCATTTTAAGATCTAAAAGATTAGTCTTGTCTCGTTTCAGAGTTTTGAAATTTATTTTTCGAAATTTTAATCCATATTCCATCGAGAAACTGCGATGAAGCTGCATGTTTATCACATGCAAGTCCCATAAGAAAAAAACACAGATGAACGTCACCTCACTTTCTCTCTAGGAATATCAAGCATATCTCTTCTTTTAGATTATGCAGAAACATCTAGCATCTGGAATAGAATAAAGCAATAAAGGGTTTTTAAGTTTAACAGTAACAAATGGCACTGTCTTCATTAAAAATGTGAAAAATAATATTTTTATATAAAAGATAATTGATTTAAAAAGGTATACTATGGATTGCATGTAGTGTCTGAACCTGCATGCATGTATCAATCTGTGTCTATTACAGTAATATTTTCCAAGTATCAAATGAGGAATACGACAGTCTACGAAGTTTGACAAATATTACTCAATATTTTTAGTGTTTTAAAAAGGAGAAATTTTGGTTGTACAGAATTCTTCTCACGGAATAAATCTAGAAAACTCACATGGGTGAGTCTCATGTGAGCTTTTTATATTGAAAAAATATAATCACCCACCCCATGAATAGTGTGTGATATGTAAAATGTCTGTCAAACTATTTTCTGTAAGTGTAGTGCACTTTTTTAAAAAGTATGTTTACGTGCAAGGTGCGGTTGAAACGTCTTGTCTTGTCGGTAAGCGTGAAGTTGACCAGTTAATGCGAAATTCTTTTTTAATTTTTTAATTGTTTATATATATATATAAGGGTTAATTATTTTTCCATTTCAAAGTCGGTATGCTTTTCCTTTCTCCAGCATGGGAAATAATATATATATATATATATATAATCTTTTATTTGACTCTAGTTTTAAGTTTTTAAATGACTTTATTTAAAAAATAAAAAAAGGACTTTATCCAATAAAGAATTAGATAAGATTTAAGTTATGGTACTATTTACATTATGTAATTATGATTTTGAGACTTGTCGTTTTGTTGAAAATTTTGAAAGTATTTATGAAGTTTCTATATATTTATTAAGTAGGATTTGTCCATTTGAAAATTGAAACTATGAAAAATAGTCTCACTTTTGCATTTCGAAAATTTGAAAATTGTATAATTGATTAATTGTAAAAATTATTAAGTAAATATATTATTTTATAATTTTAGATGTTTGGTATTTATTATTTTAATTATTAAAAGATAGATGATTAAAATTCAAAATAATATTAAAAATAAGAAATAGCTTTTTTTAAGCCTAGGCCTCGCTTAAGTTTGTAAAATTTGACACTTGACTTTTACACTTAGCAACACTTTATGCTTTTCAGAACGTTACTTTTAAATGTTACAACACTAAAAAGCACAAACTTTTGATCATGAAACATTACTCTACTAAGATAGCTTACATACAAATAATATTATTGATTATGTGCATGGCTCATTTTTTTCATATGAATGCTAGGTGATGGAGTGGAAGGTGATGGACTGATAAGTTAGAACCTGTAGCAAAATCAACTCGTCCATTAGGTTAGCCGTAGATAGATTGGGGGTGTGGGGGCAAAATCCCTGCAGTATAGTAAGATATTGTAAGGGTAATTTTGAATTTACAATTATATATGAACAACATATTGCAATTATAATCGAAATTAGTGGATTATTTGCACCATACAAGGAAGTAGACATATTATCGAACAACTTAAATTTCTATGTTGATTTTATTGTGCATCTTCTTTTCGATTTATTTGTCTATGTTTACACAACAATTATCAATTAATAGAAAATAATGTTCAAATAGACTTAAGAGACCTATCTTTTGATAACTTGCCGATAAACTAAACGAATAACTTTTAAAATGGAACAATTATCATGAGCCAATGCATCTTCATTTACTCAAGGCTCGAAGTTATTACTTGTTAAGATAATGTTGTTAGTTGTTAGAATTCATAAGCAATTAAGAAAATAAAAAGGAAAATAAAATAAAAAATAAAATAAAAATAACAATAATAATAATAATAATAAAACTATCCCTCCATTGTTCTTGGTCTATGCTTGCTAGCCAACTCTGGTCAAGCCCTATCCCTCTACGGATGATCCCATGTCCCAATAAACCAAGCCTCTGTTGCTTTAGAGACTCAATCAAAGTAGAAAGAGTTTATTTGTCAAAATCCAACAGTCGACTTTGGTGACATTGTTTCACAAAATGATAATCACAAAACCTTTTAAATTTCGTTGCATTTTTAACGACGAATTTCCCATATCATTTTGTGTTCCTCCGTTTCATATACGAGTGTCGTGGGCAGTGCCAACCATATTAACAGATGCGGGTCTGATCTAGTGCTAGAACAAAAACACGAAGCATCACAAACAAAAAATACAGTTTTCTAATGCAATATTTTAATCTAGTCGTCCTTATCACGAAAAAGAAAAGTGGTTTCGGTCTAATTCTTAAACCAAGAGTAATATCAGCAGAGTCACTTTACTATTGAAAGCCATTAAAGATTTTCTCCAAATTTCAAAAGAAGTGTGACAGTAACATTAGGCATACAATTTATACATTGTATAGGGGAAACTATCCTGTTTTCGCCTTGCAAGTATTCCACTACTCATAATATACAAAGTTTTATATTTTCTTTGCAGTATTTGACCAATATTTTCTTGTAAAAAACTTGTAAAAACAAATTATACAAATAAACTGAAAAAAGAACAAAATAATAATAAGAATTACAAGCATAAAGATAATATAGTAATCATCATGGTGATGATTTTCATGCAGGATGAATATTTGCTTTAAACCTTTGTTCCTTGTAATATTTGTGCAGCCTTTCTTGGTTTCTTTAATTCCTTTTCTCTTTCTTTTCTCTTTTCTAGTCTTTGCTTTCCCTTTACCAACATGGAATTTATTGAACATATAGTTCAGTTGAGCCATCAGCCACGCAGGTAGGAATGAGAGGAGAAGAAGATTGATAAAGGGACATATATATATATATATATGTGAATTGTCCCTTTATCTGCTCTTGTTTGGAAAAGAACTTGAGGAATGTTTCGAGTAACTAAAATTGATCAAGGCAATGATTTTGTCTGCTCAATGAGTTATGCTTCTTCTTTTACATAGTACTGTTGCTCTTACCCGTGATGATGATGATGATCCGGGTTGTCCGGGTCGGGCCAGAAGGTTGAGTACTTCAGCCATTCTGCTTCTTGCATGTTTATCGACGATTCCTGCTATGAAAATACAAAACGAGAGCGTGTCAAGTTTTAGGTTTTTTTTCATATGATGAATACTGTTGAACATTTAAAAGCTTAACCTCATCTAAAAATTTAATTTGATATAAAAATTACAAGCTTATTTATTTAAATCTTGTCATCAACCCGCCTCACAACATGCAGGAGGTCTAACTCGTGATGAAACTTGGCCCCTGATTGATAGCCATTAAAATGAGTTTATTTTTTTTTCTTTTTCTTTTTTTTTGAGGAAAAATAAGTTTTGAGATAGTGATTTCTTAGAGAATATGTAGTTAAAAAGTAGAAATAGTTTTTGATCTAAGCATAGAATATTTTATTGTGAAAATGTATGGTTGAAAACGAGTTTAAGAAAAAGAATATTATTTCAATGGTTGTCAAACAGGGGCTTGAGCCCATTACCGACCACCTCCCCTGAAAACTCGGTTTCTTCTGTGTATGTGTTTGAGAGAGAGACATAAATACATACAGAGAGAGAGAGAGAGATTTATTTTCTTCTGTAAAGCTCTCGCTTAAGGTCTTCTTGACTGGTAAAGCAAAAGCTATAAAACGACCTTCACGACAATTACTTGCACACACACTCAAAAGCAAAGAAACCACAACTGTATATAAGTATCATAATTAATTAATTAATCCAACATTCCAACCCCGTATCATATAATACATAACTACATATTAATATCTTAATATTTAATTTTAATTGCAAAAGAATAATGTTATTTAGAGTTATGTAGTAGGCATCCTACGTGATTGCTTGTTATTTAGGATAAAAAAAAAATTAACATATCAAATAACAAGCTTCTACGTAAGATGATTATTGCAGTCGCTGACTATAAAAGCATTGGCTGATATGAATATATATTACAATCTTAAAATGTGATTAAATTTTTTCGAGTTATAAAGAAAAAAAAATCAAGTAGCAAAAAATGTGATTAAATTTTAAAAGAATCTTTCATTTTAGCCCATAAGAAAAACACTGTAGGATGAGAAAAATATATTCTTGATAGTACATAATTGAATTCAATTTTGATCATTGTAACGAAGTTCGAAATTAATTCTTGTCTCGCTAAGTACAAGCAAAAATTTCCCAACCAAAATGACTTGATGCGGTCATTATTTTTCATAAGATTCATGACAATTAGTTAAAAAAAATCTTAAAACATAAACAATAAATTAACCCAATCATAGTTCTTTTGTCACGAATGTTTGTGATGGAGAGAGAGAGAGAGAGAGTTTTAGAAGGTCGCTTGACATGCAAGGCAAATGAGTAGTAGTACTTGATGGACCACCACAATCCCTTTTACTAAATTCATAATGTATCTTTTTCATATAAATATTTATTAAAACAAGGCTTCAACACTGAGCTCTCTAATTAATTAAATTAACTTATCCAATTATAAACCTAAATTACAGACAAAAATATTGATTATTGGATTTAATTAATTAATTTATATATTATTATATTAATAAAGTCATTTTCTTTCTTCTTTTTTTCCTCACTAATTTTTCGACAATTTTATGCATTTCGCAATCATATAACAATATCAAGTCTCTACACATGAAAGGGGTAGACCCCACAATTTAGAAATTTGTGTTCCTTTAGAAAGATTTTACTATATACCCAAAATTTTAAGTTTGCAAATAAGGTAATTGGCACAAAATGTCCCTACCTTTATGGTTTATTGTGAAAAACGTCCATACATTTCATTTGTTGACATTTTTGCCCTTATTTCCATATTTCTTTGCGGAAAATGTCCTTTTCACCATTTTTAATGTAAAATGACCAAAATGCCATCCCATTTAAATAAAATCCAAAAAAAGAAAGGAAAAATAAAGAATAAATTACAATCTTACTCTTAAATGTTTAAAAAAGTGCAAGTAAGTCCAAATAATTATTAAAAGGTCTAATAGCACAAAACGTTTTTAGGTTTGGTATATAGTGTGAAAAACGTCCCTACGTTTCAAATTGGTGAAAGGGGCGTTTTCCACAATGAAATGTGAAAATAGGAATGAAAACGCAAAAAAATTGAAACGTATAGACATTTTCCTCAAGAAGTGTCAAATGTAGGGAATTTTTTTGAAAAAAATAAAAAAGAAAAAAAAGAAAAATAATAAAATAAAATCTAAGAGAGATTAAGACTGAAAGAGGAAATATTTTTGAAGAGAGACAGAGAAGAGAGAGGAAAAAGAAGAAAATATGAAGGTGGGATTGAGCTATAAAACCTGCTTTAACAATGGAAAACACCAGAATAGTTACACTTTATCTGAAACCAGTGAGATAAAAGAAAAGGTACCTCATACCTTGTATACCGCCTTTGAATCTCTTTCCTAATTTAAGCACCACCTCGTAGCTGGTTTCTTCTGTGTATGTGTTTGAGAGAGAGACATAAATACATACAGAGAGAGAGAGAGAGATTTATTTTCTTCTGTAAAGCTCTCGCTTAAGGTCTTCTTGACTGGTAAAGCAAAAGCTATAAAACGACCTTCACGACAATTACTTGCACACACACTCAAAAGCAAAGAAACCACAACTGTATATAAGTATCATAATTAATTAATTAATCCAACATTCCAACCCCATATCATATAATACATAACTACATATTAATATCTTAATATTTAATTTTAATTGCAAAAGAATAATGTTATTTAGAGTTATGAAGTAGGCATCCCACGTGATTGCTTGTTATTTAGGATAAAAAAAAAATTAACGTATCAAATAACAAGCTTCTACGTAAAATGATTATTGCAGTCGCTGACTATAAAAACATTGGCTGATATGAATATATATTACAATCTTAAAATGTGATTAAATTTTTTCGAGTTATAAAGAAAAAAAAATCAAGTAGCAAAAAATGTGATTAAATTTTAAAAGAATCTTTCATTTTAGCCCATAAGAAAAACACTGTAGGATGAGAAAAATATATTCTTGATAGTACATAATTGAATTCAATTTTGATCATTGTAACGAAGTTCGAAATTAATTCTTGTCTCGCTAAGTACAAGCAAAAATTTCCCAACCAAAATGACTTGATGCGGTCATTATTTTTCATAAGATTCATGACAATTAGTTAAAAAAAATCTTAAAACATAAACAATAAATTAACCCAATCATAGTTCTTTTGTCACGAATGTTTGTGATGGAGAGAGAGAGAGAGAGAGTTTTAGAAGGTCGCTTGACATGCAAGGCAAATGAGTAGTAGTACTTGATGGACCACCACAATCCCTTTTACTAAATTCATAATGTATCTTTTTCATATAAATATTTATTAAAACAAGGCTTCAACACTGAGCTCTCTAATTAATTAAATTAACTTATCCAATTATAAACCTAATTTACAAACAAAAATATTGATTATTGGATTTAATTAATTAATTTATATATTATTATATTAATAAAGTCATTTTCTTTCTTCTTTTTTTCCTCACTAATTTTTCGACAATTTTATGCATTTCACAATCATATAACAATATCAAGTCTCTACACATGAAAGGGGTAGACCCCACATTTAGAAATTTGTGTTCCTTTAGAAAGATTTTACTATATACCCAAAATTTTAAGTTTGCAAATAAGGTAATTGGCACAAAATATCCCTACCTTTATGGTTTGTTGTGAAAAACGTCCATACATTTCATTTGTTGACATTTTTGCCCTTATTTTCACATTTCTTTGCGGAAAATGTCATTTTCACCATTTTTAATGTAAAATGACCAAAATGCCATCCCATTTAAATAAAATCCAAAAAAAGAAAGGAAAAATAAAGAATAAATTACAATCTTACTCTTAAATGTTTGAAAAAGTGCAAGTAAGTCCAAATAATTATTAAAAGGTCTAATAACACAAAACGTTTTTAGGTTTGGTATATAGTGTGAAAAACGTCCCTACGTTTCAAATTGGTGAAAGGGGCGTTTTCCACAATGAAATGTGAAAATAGGAATGAAAACGCAAAAAAATTGAAACGTATAGACATTTTCCTCAAGAAGTGTCAAATGTAGGGAATTTTTTTTTATTTATTTATTTTTTTTTTGCAATTAGGCCTTACTAAAGTATTAAAAATAACAAAAATTCTCTCTCCTCCCCCCCCCTCTCTTTTCTTCTTCTCCAAATGGGCCAACCACCTTAGAAGCCAAAAAACTCTAGCAAACCACAATCCAAACTGCTGGATTACTATACCATCGAAAAGCCCTTACTTCCTTCTACACGTACCACCCAACATCCAATTTTGAAACTTTCATGCCAATATTTGTTAGGAATTGCAAGCCAAAATACCCAACTCGCGAATGTAAATACTGGTGGCATCACCTATTTCGGAGAGACCCATGCCATTTGCAACACACCAATCGACTATACTCACTAGGGCGCCTCTCTTCATGATCTTAAAATATCAACAGATGGTACAGCGGTATGGAGGTTCGACGATTTGGGCCATGATTAGTCGATGTTTTTTTACTTTTAATGTGGCAGTTCCATTTAGAGAAGAAGAGAAGAGAGAGATAGTTTTTCTTTTTCTTTTTTTTAATACGCGAATGTAAATACTAGCCACATCACCTATTTCGGAGATACCTATGCCATTTCCAACGCACCAATTGACTATAGCATTGGCTGATATGAATATATATTACAATCTTAAAATGTGATTAAATTTTTTCGAGTTATAAAGAAAAAAAAATCAAGTAGCAAAAAATGTGATTAAATTTTAAAAGAATCTTTCATTTTAGCCCATAAGAAAAACACTGTAGGATGAGAAAAATATATTCTTGATAGTACATAATTGAATTCAATTTTGATCATTGTAACGAAGTTCGAAATTAATTCTTGTCTCGCTAAGTACAAGCAAAAATTTCCCAACCAAAATGACTTGATGCGGTCATTATTTTTCATAAGATTCATGACAATTAGTTAAAAAAAATCTTAAAACATAAACAATAAATTAACCCAATCATAGTTCTTTTGTCACGAATGTTTGTGATGGAGAGAGAGAGAGAGAGAGTTTTAGAAGGTCGCTTGACATGCAAGGCAAATGAGTAGTAGTACTTGATGGACCACCACAATCCCTTTTACTAAATTCATAATGTATCTTTTTCATATAAATATTTATTAAAACAAGGCTTCAACACTGAGCTCTCTAATTAATTAAATTAACTTATCCAATTATAAACCTAAATTACAGACAAAAATATTGATTATTGGATTTAATTAATTAATTTATATATTATTATATTAATAAAGTCATTTTCTTTCTTCTTTTTTTCCTCACTAATTTTTCGACAATTTTATGCATTTCGCAATCATATAACAATATCAAGTCTCTACACATGAAAGGGGTAGACCCCACAATTTAGAAATTTGTGTTCCTTTAGAAAGATTTTACTATATACCCAAAATTTTAAGTTTGCAAATAAGGTAATTGGCACAAAATGTCCCTACCTTTATGGTTTATTGTGAAAAACGTCCATACATTTCATTTGTTGACATTTTTGCCCTTATTTCCATATTTCTTTGCGGAAAATGTCCTTTTCACCATTTTTAATGTAAAATGACCAAAATGCCATCCCATTTAAATAAAATCCAAAAAAAGAAAGGAAAAATAAAGAATAAATTACAATCTTACTCTTAAATGTTTAAAAAAGTGCAAGTAAGTCCAAATAATTATTAAAAGGTCTAATAGCACAAAACGTTTTTAGGTTTGGTATATAGTGTGAAAAACGTCCCTACGTTTCAAATTGGTGAAAGGGGCGTTTTCCACAATGAAATGTGAAAATAGGAATGAAAACGCAAAAAAATTGAAACGTATAGACATTTTCCTCAAGAAGTGTCAAATGTAGGGAATTTTTTTTTATTTATTTATTTTTTTTTTGCAATTAGGCCTTACTAAAGTATTAAAAATAACAAAAACTCTCTCTCTCCCCCCCCCCCCCCCCCCTCTTTCTTCTTCTTCTTCTTTACAATTGTCCTAAACTATTTGAATTTCCATCGAACACTTGGTCGATCTTATCAAACATTATATTTGAATGTTTTCTGGAAGCTTTCTCAACAAAAAAACTTGTTTCTTTCCCTTACCCTCAATTATTAAGACTTTTAATTTAAAACCCCCCCCCCCCCCCCCCCCCCCCTCTCTTTTCTTCTTCTCCAAATGGGCCAACCACCTTAGAAGCCAAAAAACTCTAGCAAACCACAATCCAAACTGCTGGATTACTATACCACCGAAAAGCCCTTACTTCCTTCTACACGTACCACCCAACATCCAATTTTGAAACCTTCATGCCAATATTTGTTAGGAATTGCAAGCCAAAATACCCAACTCGCGAATGTAAATACTGGTGGCATCACCTATTTCGGAGAGACCCATGCCATTTGCAACACACCAATCGACTATACTCACTAGGGCGCCTCTCTTCATGATCTTAAAATATCAACAGATGGTACAGCGGTATGGAGGTTCGACGATTTGGGCCATGATTAGTCGATGTTTTTTTACTTTTAATGTGGCAGTTCCATTTAGAGAAGAAGAGAAGAGAGAGATAGTTTTTCTTTTTCTTTTTTTTAATACGCGAATGTAAATACTAGCCACATCACCTATTTCGGAGATACCTATGCCATTTCCAACGCACCAATTGACTATACTCATTAGGGTGCCTCTCTTCATGGTCTTAAAATATCAACAGATGGTTAACGATATGAGGGTTCGACGGTTTGGGCTATGGTTAGTCGAAGTTTTTTTACTTCTAATGTGACAGTCCCATTTAGAGAAAAAGAGAAGAGAGAGATAGTTTTTTTTTTTCAAATATTTTAGTAAGGCCTAATAGCAAAAAAAATCCCTATGTTTGACACTTCTTGCTGAAAATGTCCCTACGTTTCAATTTTTTTTTGCATTTTCATCTCTATTTTCACCTTTCATTGTGGAAAACGTTCCTTTCACCAATTTGAAACGTAGGGACGTTTTTCACACTATAGACCAAACCTAGGGACGTTTTGTGCTATAAGATCTTCTAATAATTATTTGGACTTACTTGCACTTTTTAAAATATTTAGAAGTAATATTGTAATTTATTCTTTATTTTTCTTTTCTTTTTTTGTGTTTTATTTAAATGGAAGGGCATTTTGGTCATTTTACATTAAAAAGGTGAAAATGACGTTTTCCTCAAAGAAGAATGGAAATAAGGGAAAAAATGTCAAAAAATGAAAGGTGTGGACGTTTTCCACAATAAACCTTAAAGGTATGGATGTTTTGTGCCAATTACCCTTTGCAAATATTCGTGTGAGTATACCATTCTTCTTTTATGGTAAAAAAAATAAACGATGAATTTTCATATAAATATTTATTAAAACAAGGCTTCAACACTGAGCTCTCTAATTAATTAAATTAACTTATCCAATTATAAACCTAATTTACAAACAAAAATATTGATTATTGGATTTAATTAATTAATTTATATATTATTATATTAATAAAGTCATTTTCTTTCTTCTTTTTTTCCTCACTAATTTTTCGACAATTTTATGCATTTCACAATCATATAACAATATCAAGTCTCTACACATGAAAGGGGTAGACCCCACATTTAGAAATTTGTGTTCCTTTAGAAAGATTTTACTATATACCCAAAATTTTAAGTTTGCAAATAAGGTAATTGGCACAAAATATCCCTACCTTTATGGTTTGTTGTGAAAAACGTCCATACATTTCATTTGTTGACATTTTTGCCCTTATTTTCACATTTCTTTGCGGAAAATGTCATTTTCACCATTTTTAATGTAAAATGACCAAAATGCCATCCCATTTAAATAAAATCCAAAAAAAGAAAGGAAAAATAAAGAATAAATTACAATCTTACTCTTAAATGTTTGAAAAAGTGCAAGTAAGTCCAAATAATTATTAAAAGGTCTAATAACACAAAACGTTTTTAGGTTTGGTATATAGTGTGAAAAACGTCCCTACGTTTCAAATTGGTGAAAGGGGCGTTTTCCGCAATGAAATGTGAAAATAGGAATGAAAACGCAAAAAAATTGAAACGTATAGACATTTTCCTCAAGAAGTGTCAAATGTAGGGAATTTTTTTTTATTTATTTATTTTTTTTTTGCAATTAGGCCTTACTAAAGTATTAAAAATAACAAAAACTCTCTCTCTCCCCCCCCCCCCCCCCCCTCTTTCTTCTTCTTCTTCTTTACAATTGTCCTAAACTATTTGAATTTCCATCGAACACTTGGTCGATCTTATCAAACATTATATTTGAATGTTTTCTGGAAGCTTTCTCAACAAAAAAACTTGTTTCTTTCCCTTACCCTCAATTATTAAGACTCTTAATTTCATAAAATAATTTATAGATACTTAATTAAAACTACATTTACAAGTACACTTGTAATATAAAATCTTACATAATGAGGTAAAAAAAGTTCTAAAGCCACAAAAATAGGATACTTTTATAGAAACACCGAGATCATTAAAATTATATTTTCAAAATGAGTTTCACTGATACCTACTTTCAATGTTATTCCAGTAATGAGTAAATGAGCTAATTGAACGGTTATTTTTGTTAATGCTATTATGAATTGTATACTTAACAAGACTGTCGAACCCAAAAAAGCCAAAATTAATCCCGATTTTGTTTTTTTTGCATTTTCATCTCTATTTTCACCTTTCATTGTGGAAAACGTTCCTTTCACCAATTTGAAACGTAGGGACGTTTTTCACACTATAGACCAAACCTAGGGACGTTTTGTGCTATAAGATCTTCTAATAATTATTTGGACTTACTTGCACTTTTTAAAATATTTAGAAGTAATATTGTAATTTATTCTTTATTTTTCTTTTCTTTTTTTGTGTTTTATTTAAATGGAAGGGCATTTTGGTCATTTTACATTAAAAAGGTGAAAATGACGTTTTCCTCAAAGAAGAATGGAAATAAGGGAAAAAATGTCAAAAAATGAAAGGTGTGGACGTTTTCCACAATAAACCTTAAAGGTATGGATGTTTTGTGCCAATTACCCTTTGCAAATATTCGTGTGAGTATACCATTCTTCTTTTATGGTAAAAAAAATAAACGATGAACCTCTAGAGAAAATGTGTTGGACAGGAGGCGATGCAAGAATTGAGATTAATATACAATATAAAATATGAATGATCACAACGAAGAAAACAAGATTAAAGTAAAAAAATTGAAGAAAGATTAGCAGATGAATCGATGTTTTATTAAAGATAATATGTGGAGAGAATACAAAAATTCAACAATAAAGTTTCACCTAAATTGAATGGAGAGCTACATATTATAGGGACATACCAAACCCTAAAAATATCATAAAGATGGAAAAAATATAAAAAATAATGTGGAATAAAGGAGAAAATATTTTTCCAATACATCACGTGAAAATAAGGAAAAAATATTTTCCAATAAAATCACATGAAAATAAAGAAACAATATTTTCCACAAATTCACCTTAATTTGGGGCACAAAATATAATAATTTTTACATTGACCTAAATTCCGGTGCAATAAAAAAGGATCCAAGATTTCTCTACATGAAAAAATATGTCCAATTGCACCGAAATAACCAAAACTCCTCTAACAGTAACCAAAACTCTTCACATCCCGAAAAACATCATCCTTACCCGACATCTACAAGCGACACCAGAACCCTAATCCCAGGTTCCCAAAATTTAACAAGAAATTAACATTAACCAAACAGGACCGAAGCACACCTTGTAGTAGAATCCGCATAAAATGTTTGAACTGAAGGCCCCTCTCTAGAACTGACACATTCTAACGCACCGAAAGCATTATCACTAACATCTGCAATATCGTACCTACGCTCAATGAGTCCTACCCTTGGAATTGAACATGATGGAACTACAGAAATTGGTGGTAATATCATCAAAACTCTCCCAAGTAGTGCTTTCAACGACTTAGAAACAAATCCAAAAGATACTGTACCAAACTATATGTCCACCACAATACCAAATCTGTCTAGATGTCTCTTAATTGATTTTGTGCACCCCTGCAAGATGTACAATTAAGATTTCTTCCATCTCTTCAGTACAATTCAGACACCCCTTCGAACCTTCAAAACTCCACCTCTATCAGAGAACTTATACCTATTTGAATCCAGAGTACTCAGTGATATGAGATTCTTTTTCAAATCTGAAACATGTCGAACCTGGCCAAGCATTCTGACTATCCCATCCTACAACTTCAATCTAACCCAACCGATTTCAGCAACTCGACAATATTGATTGTTTCTCACGATAACTCCACCTTGCTTCATGGCCTTATATGCCTCAAACAAGTCCCGATTGGGACACATGGAACGTGCATGCTGAATCAGAATCTATTCTTCGTCAAGCTTAGACTTCATGTCAGATATGGTCAACACCACATCTCCGCCAACAATATTGGTCTCATCTCGACTTATCTGATTGCTTCCCATGATATGCAGCTAAGTTACTTTTAGCCTGCAACTTATTGCAATCCTTCTTAATGTGTCCATTCCTCCTGCAGTAGAAGTAATACAAATTGTTGAAGTTCACCCTGAATCTACCTCTCCATCAATCACTATGAGATAATAGAGCTTTCTCATCCCTATATGTAGCTCCAACTAGATGTTTCATCTTCTCCTTTGAGAATAAAGAATCGTACACTTCATCAATAGTGAGTGTGTTACGACTATATGATATCATATCCCAAAATGATGAATAAGAAGCGGGCAGCAAGCATAACAGGATCAAGGCCAGATCCTCCTCATCATACTTGTGACCTCCAATGTTTCCAAATCCGAGATGATTTCCTTGAACACGACCAAGTGATTTTCCAGCAATCCTCTATCTGCCATGCGATGGGAATACAGCCTATGCTTTAGATGCAATTCGCTCGTAAGATTTTTTGTCATTTACAACTGCTCCAGTTTCAACCACAAAGCAACTACCGTTTTCTCCTTCAATATCTTCTGTAGGATGTTATTGGAGAGGTGAAGATGAATATGCAATAAAACCTTCATGTCTTTTCGTTGTTTCTCCTCTTTGTCCAATTCGCTGGCATCTTATCAAAATCCAGCAAAGTATCGTCTAAATCCATTTGCGTCAACACAACCCTTATCATTACTTGCCGCAGCGAAAATCTCGTATTGCGATCTAGTAGTGGAATATCATATTTCAATATAGCCATCTCTGAAAAATCTCAATCAAATCACGAACAGCCTGCAGCCTAGCTCTGATACCACTTGTTGGACTCGGAGGCAATGCAAGAATTGATATTAATGAACAATATGAAATATGTATGATCACAACGAAGAAAACAAGATTAAAGTAAAGAAATTGAAGAGAGATTAGTAAAGGTATCGATGTTTTATTAAACATAATATGTGGAGAAAATAAAATAATTCAGTAATAAAGTTTCACCTAAACTAAATGAAGAGCTACATATTTATAGGGACATACCAAACCTTAAAAAATATCATAAATATGAAAATAATGTGGAATAAAGGAAATGATATTTTTCCAATAAAATCATGTGGAAATAAAGGAACAATATTTTTCAATAAAATCAATAGAACCGATCTAATTTTTTCAACAATCGAAATTTCACAGTCCTCTCTGGCTTCGGAATCAACTTCCACTTTTGCTTTTGTTAAACAATAATTTCCATAGAATCAACTCTAATTTGAGTAAATCTTATAAGGGACAAATTTTAATTAGGTCTGTAAATTTTAATTTATATAAACAGGATTGGTGAAATTCATTTTAATTTCCACTTTACTACACTAGTATGTAACCTACCATCGCCCAAATTGACAGCCACTTAGTTGACAATCATACCGATGTAATTATAAAATGAGAGTTATAGCAATGTCTTGATGGCAAAAGGTAAAAACACTTGTTTTATTTTATTTTAATACTTTTATGACGTGGAGTATTAGTGAGTTGACATACTATACAACGATTAGTTGGAAGGCCTATTGTGGTATGGTTGTCACTTAAGTAATTTTCATTAAGTTGGTGATATTTGAAACTATGTTCCAATTAAAATTAAGCTGAAGTTTAATGATCCAAATGGCACAAACTAAAGTTTAGTAACCCAACTAAGATTTTAAACGTTAAGTAAAATTTTACCTCAATGTGTTCATACACAAAGCATTTGGTTTTGATGTCGTTTCAACTTGTCAAATTCAATCTATACATTGAAATCACAACTCTTATGACCAAGACAAGTTATCATAGAATTGTGAAGTAAATAAATGCATTTCCTTGCATAAAGAATTCATGCTTAATGATTTCTATAGGGGTAAATTTCACTTAAGAGTCCTCAACATTTGTGTTCAGAGCAGATTCCAGAAGTTAATTCGTTTACAACAAAAATTGCATAAAAAAATTAAAGGTGCAAAAACAAAAAATAGAAAGAATGTAGAAAATTTTCACCCTAAGGCAAGAGGTTCAGAAGGAGCTCCTAATCCCCTATTGTGTTTTCACCATCAAAAGAATTACTGCATTAAACTGGAACCAATGAACCGTCACTAGATTACATATCAAAACCCTCACAAATCATCTAACAGTTCACTCAAGAACCCAGATGTGAAATCAATAAGTACAATAATCACTCGAGACAAATGATACATGATTTCATCTTTAAGATTTAAGATCTTCAAGTTCTATACACCAACTGTGAGGGTAAAATTCACGGCACTCAGAAATCTCGAAGAATGAATGAAAGAAAAAACTCAAAAGCGGCAGAGAGAAAACTCAATAGTTGAAGTAGATGAAGAGACTAAAACCTTAGGAGCCAAGAGACACGTATATATCAGAAGTCTCCAGAAAAACATCATCCAACGGTAGTAATGGTGACACATGGCATAATCTAGTTCATTTTCTCCATTAGTAAAGGCGTGTTTTTGAGAACACGTTTTATCACCAAATTAAATTGAGTCAAAAGAGTCAAAATAGAGCTATTCAGCCAGCAATAGGATCCACATCATTCTGCCAACACCTCACAATCTCCACCTTGGTACAATGACCCCAGTTTTCATGCAGTAAAATCTCCAAACATGATATCATTTGCACTTATTACCTGATACACAAATCAGCAAGTGTTAATATTCAAAAGATTTAAACAATACAAAAATTTATTTAACGGTAAAACCTTTGTACCAACTTTAGTAGGATTAAACTAGGTTGAAATCTTTTCAAGTTTTACGACACCTTGTGAAAAAACATCTCTTAAAAAATGGAATCTAACATCAACATGTTTAGATCTATTATGCAAAACAGGATTTTTGCTTAAATGAATGGCAGACTGACTATTTGAATACAGAACAACTTCTTTAGTAAACCTAAATTCATTTAACAAGCCCTTCAACCATATCCCTTCTTTTATGGCATCTGTGGTAGTTATATATTCTGTCTCAGTAGAAGATAATGCAACTATCTCTTGTAGCTAGGATTTCTAGCTTATACAGGAGTTACACAATGTATACATGTAGGCAGAAGTTGACTTTTTATTATCCCTATTACCAACATAATCGGAATCAGTATAGCACCTTCAGGTTGTTTTCTGAACACAATTCTTAAATTAGAGGTACCCTTTATGTATCTAAGAAGCCATTTCATGGCTTCCCAATGAGATTCACAAGGATTAGACATATATCTACTCAATAGACTTATAGAATATGATAAATCTGATCTAGAACAAACCATAAGTTACATAACAGACTCAACTGCATTAGAATAAGGCATTCTAGCCATTCTTTCAAATTCTTCTTGAGATTTAGGACATTGATCATTAGAAAGTTTAAAATGATTAGCTATGGGTAAACTTACACTTCTAGAATCAGACATGGCAAACTTATCTAACAATTTCAGCATGTATGATTTTTTGCTAAGACTTAGTGTGCCTTCCCTCGTATTTCTTTTAACTTCAATACCCAGAATTCTTCTTACTGGAACTAAGTCCTTCATTTCAAATTCTAATTTCAGTTTGTTTTTGATATCTTCTATCTCTTTTATGCCATGACTTGCTAATAGCATGTCATATACATAAAGGAGAAAGTAAAGTGAATTTTCTCCACCATTTCCTTTACAGTAGAGGCAAGTATCAAAGTTACTCCTCTTCAAGCCAAGTCGGACAAAATTGTTAGATTTTTTATACCATTGCCTTGGAGCATGTTTTAAGCCATATAAGGACCTTTTAAGAAAGCAAACGAAATCAGCTTTCTTATTTATTTCAAAACCTTTAGGTTGCTTCATGTAGATAGTTTCATCTAGATCACCATTCAAGAAATCTGTTTTGACATCCAATTGATCTAGTTCCCAATTAAATTGAGTGGCTAAGGCTAGAATAATCCTAACAGTTGTAAATTTCACAACTGGAGAGAATATTTCATTAAAATCAATTCATTCTCTTTGTGTAAAACATTTTGCCACTAACCTAGCTTTATACCTGATGTCATTATCACTTTGTTCTCCCTCCCCTCCCCCTCTTTTAATCTTGAAAATCCATTTGCAATCAACTATCTTTTTACCTTCAGGTCTTTTCACTAAAACCCAAGTTTTATTCTTTTTAAGTTATTGCATTTGATCTTGCATTGCCGCAAGTGATTTTTTAGAGTCTTTATTATTTATAGCTTCCTCAAAAGACCCAGGCTCATTTTCAATCATATTTTGATAGGATAGCAAAGAAACATCTTCTTCAAACTTAATTGGAGGTCTTATCTATCTTCTTTGTCTATCCCTAGCCAATCGATAGTTATTAAGGGTCTGATCAGTTTCTAATTCAGCTTCAGTTTCATCATTTTGAACATTGTCATTAGGTATTTCCTCATTTTCCTCATCAGGTTGAGCATTGGTCTGATGTGTTTCCTGATCCGACTACGCCACCTCAACTTCAACTCCTCTTTCGACACTTTCAGTCTGACTTAAAGGCTGTATTTTATTTTCAGATTTAAGAGAGGGCAGATCATCCTCATTAAATACCACATTTTTACTTATTATGATCTTATAGCCTTTGTTTTCCCTTACCCATAGTCTATACCCCTTCACCCCTTCAACATAACCCACAAAAACACATTTAAGGGCCCTTGGTTCTACTTTGCCTTCAGATTGATGTGCAAAGGCTGCACATGCGAAAAGCCTCAAATTACTGAAGTCTACTGATTTTCCACTCCACTTTTCTTTAGGGGTTTTAAAGTGTATAGTACTAGAAGGACTTCTATTGATCAGATAACTAGTGGTCTTAACAGATTTCTCCTAAAAAATCTTAGGTAGGCCAGAACTTAAGAGCATACATCTCACTTTTTCAAGTATAGTTCTATTCATTCTTTCTATCAAACCATTTTATTGTGGGGTGTGTGCTACTATTCTATGTCTTAACATGCCAGAGGATTTGCACAACTCATCAAATTCAAAATTACAGAATTCCAAATCATTATCAGTTCTTAACACCTTAATCTTTTTCTCAATTTGGTTCTCTATCAAGGTTTTCCAATTTTTGAAAACATTAAAGGTGTCAGATTTTGATTTTAACAGAAAAATCCAGTTTTTCCTAGAAAAATCATCAATAATTGATAGGAAATGTTTAAAACCAGAATGAGTTGTTACAGAAGCTGGTCCCCAAATATTACCATGCAAATATTCAAGTACAGTCTCAGATTTATGCATCTCAGGCAAAAAAGGTAATCTGTTGTGTTTTCCAAGAATATAGTATTCACAAAAGCTGAGTTTTTCTATGTTATCTTTCCCAAAAGCACCCTAGTTTTTCAAAATCTGATGCCCTTTGTCACTAATATGACCCAATCTTTTATGTCATATTTGTGACTTATCATTTTGGACTGAGATTGCTGCTGAAGTTGTGTCCCAAATATTTTCAGTTTGTAAAATGTATAGGCCATGTCTCTTAGGGGCTTCAACAATTGCTTGTGAGCCCCTTAAGATCTTAATGTATCCCTTGTTAATCAATATGTCATAGTTGAGGTCATCTAGAACCCCTAAGGAAATCAGACTTCTTTGTAAATCAAGAACATATCTAGTCTTTTCCAAAACCAGTTCATTATTTCCTTTAACTTTCAAAGTAATAGTCCTTATTCCCTTAACTTGACATGCCATATGATTACCCTTTAAAACCTTACCACCAGTTACATTTTCAAACTCAGTGAACCACTCTCTATTAGGACACATATGGTAGGTGCAGCCAGAGTTAAGAATCCACTCTTGACAAGGTGGACAGTTTACAGTTACATAAACATCATCAATTAAAGTCTCATTGTTATAGACTAGGGCTGCACCACCATCCTCTTTAAATTTATTTTTCAAATCACCAAGTCTCTTTGGACAATTTTTAATGAAATGACCCTCTCCAAGGCAATAGAAACACTTCTTTCCTTTGGTCTTTGGTTTCATTTTATCCTTAAAATTTTTCTTTTTCTTATGTCCATGTTTCTTATTGAAGTTCACTTTTTTTGGATTAGGTTTAGACTTAACCGTCAAATTCTCTCCATTGATAGATTCCGTTCTTTCAGATTTTAACTCTAACTCTTTATTTCTTGAGGCATTGATTATAACATCTGTAGTTAGAGTTTTAACATCTTTATACTTATCACCAATTGAATTTAACAATACCACAGCTAACTAATCTCTTGAGAGTTTCTCATCACAATCGGCTAGGTCACGAGAAAACCTATTAAATCTATCAATATTAGCCTCAAGATCAAGTGATGGGTCAAGTATAAAACCAAAAAATTGTTTTAGAAGATACACTTCATTTGGCATAGATTTATTCAGATACGTATCTTCCAACTTTTTCCATAATTCAGCAACAGTCTTAGTCTCACCAATTTTCCTAAATACATTGTCAGAAAAATGCAAGAATATTGAGCTCCAGGCAGTTTCATCAAGTTCAGTTTTCTTTGTTTCTTCTAAATCATCTGGCCATGTCTCATCAATAGCATTGGCACATTTTTGTTGTAATAAAATTGCCCTCATTTTCTAGCGTCATAGACTAAAGTCTCCTTTGCCATTAAAAACATCCAATTCAAATTTTGTAGTTGTCATTAAAAGATTTTGGATGCAGTCACAATATATATGGGGATCAAAGAGGCACTTCAAAGGGTATATATAATGTGCAGTGCTTCAGATATCTTCACATAAGAGACCAACTGAATATACAATATCACTTATTGCAGATGATTTCAGTAATTTCACAGAGCTCGATTCACAATAATGCACTTTTAGAGGGTTCCAAATCATGCATATCAAGTACAGGAAATTAAAGTATGCACTATTCTACAATAGAGGTCACAAGTACGTGATTAAACGAAATATCTTCGACTTAGTCAAGATAACCCTCAGATTCCAAACAATTCAAAGGTTTTTGGACAAAGGAATTACCAAGAGAGTCTCAGATCAGAGAGTTTTTGTCACAGTTACAAGTAACTCATGGTATAAGCAAGTACTATTTCCACGAAAAGAAAAAATGGAATGAACTCACCGAATCCCTTAGCTAGGGTTTCAACGAAATAACAAATAAGTCACTGTACAAGTGTTTAATCTTTCAGATCTGCAAGAATCGGGGCTAAGAACCACAGCTTAACTGCTCTGATACCACTGTTAAGAGCAGATTCTAGAAGTTAATTCATTTACAACAAAAATCGCATGAAAAATTAAAGGTGCAGAAACAAAGAATAGAAAGAAGCAGAAATTTTTTGCCCTAAGGCAAGAGATTCAGAGCAAGCCCCTAATCCCTTTTTGTGCTTTCAACATCGGAAGAATTACTACATTAAACTGGAACCAATGAACTATCCAAAATACACAGATTCGAGACTCAAGCCAGAATACACTCAAGATTACAGTTCAAAACCCTCACAAATCATCTAACAGTTCACTCAAGAATCCAAATGCGAAATCAGTAAGTATAATAATCACTCAAGACAAATGATAAATGATTTCATCTTGAAGATTTAAGATCTTCAAGTTTATACACCAACTGTGAGGGTAAAACTCACGGCACTCAGAAATCTCGAAGAATGAATGAGAGAAAAACTCAAAAGCGGAAGAGAGAAAACTTAATAGTCAATGAAGATGAAGAGACTGAAACCCTAGGAGCCAAGAGACGCGTATATATCAGAAGTCTCCAGAAAAACATCATCCAACGATAGTAATGGTGACACGTGGCATAATCCAGTTCATTTGTTCCATTAGTAAAGGTGTGTTTTTGAGAACACGTTTTATCACCAAATTAAATTGAGTCAGACGAGTCAAAATAGAGCTATCCAGTCAGCAATAGGATCCACATCATTGTGCCAAAACCTCACAATTTGTTAAATATGATCCCCAACATTTCAAAGTTATTTAAGCATGGTCTCACATGCGAGAAATCATTTATTTTAATGGTAAAAAAAGAAAAAAAATCCTTAAAAAGATCGATGTACCGTTGTTTTGAATTAAAATAAGATAAAAAAAACTTAAAAAGAAACAGAAACAGAAACGACGTGATTAAGAAATGTATAAGTTGTAAACAAAGTACAAAATTGAGAACGATATCTTCTTTCCTAATAGGCCAACACAAGATGGAGATGTCATTCACATCACTAATTTTGAATCATGCTAAAGCGAAACGAGATTTGGTCAATGGTTTGTCAAGAAAGCTATCCATTTGATCATGAGTTGAGACATATAAAACAACTAGAGAATATTAATAGTAATTGTAACTCGTACAAAGTGAAAGTTTAGGGCAATGTGCTTCATGCACGCGGCGGATATTGGAGTGCTTATGCATAAATGTAGCCAAGATTAGGCGGATCGCAAAAAGACCAAGATTTTGGGTAAATTTTTAATCCACAAGAATTTAGAAGTTGTAGAAGACACAATGCCCGAAAAAAAATTTGAAAAAAAAAATCCGATGGAAAAGCAAGCGATACTTGTTACACTTTGGAGAACCAAAAGATATTGTTAGAGTATCTTCAATATACTTTGAAAGTGAGACGCTCTTTATTTTAAAGATTCAAAGATTGAAATTAGAGTCCAACATATTCTTTTGAGTTTTACTCTCTATATTTGTAGAGTCTATATTTATATTATATCATGGTTGTGTCTAATGAAATTGCTAATTTCAATGTTCCAGTACTTCGATTATTGATGTTGTATTGAATATGTTGGGTATTGACATCTAAAAATATATTTATTAATTGAAAAATGAAGGAAAAATAATAAATGATTGTTGAAACAATTAAAATAAAGGGCAAAAAATGAAGTGTTGAAGCGTATAAATTTTTTAATTTGAAGATGATTACTATTATGACCAAGATACTCTTTAAAAATAAAGTCTTTTGAAAATGCTCTTAGAGCTAATACGACATAAGTCGAGGGGGATTGACCATTATGATTTTTCATCCAATGTGTGCTTGAAGTAAGCAACCACACAAATTAAGCAATGAAAACGGATAAAGAAATAACCCACCTTATGGGTACAGATGCCTGATATTGTGGATCCTTTCGAACAGTAGGTTATAAATCATTTAAGAAGATCATATAAGTTCTTGATTGAGATAGCAATAATCCACAATGTGTAGAAATGACCTAAATACCAAGACAATGTAGAAGACAAGGTCTTAAAGTGATATCTTCCGTGAGAGATTGGCTATAATTTGTAGGACAAACTACTTGGTTTCATGGATTTTGAACATAAAGGATAAAGTTCTTGTACTGTTTGTGCATTTCATGTATATTCCATTGAATAAAGCTACGTAGCCCCACTAGAGTTACAACCCCTATTTAGGTGGCCCTAGATAATAGATTGAATGAAATGTGAAATTAAATTACTTATTTAATTACACCTATCATTTAATGACACGTTAACGCCACTTAAACTGGGGTTGTAACTTTAATGAGGCTAAATAGTATTATTCTATTCCATTTGCCCCATCAACTATCCTGTTAGTTTTGAATAACAAGTGTGAATTAGGGAAGAATTGAGAACGTTATTCTGGGTTTGACGGTTATATTGGAACAAATTTCAATTTTTGATTGATTTGGACAATCTGTTAGTAACTATCATCGACCATATAAATAACAATGTACTTTTGATCGGTTATTTTCTCTTTGTCAATACTAGTAGAACGGATATTGTAGCTTCAAAAACGAAAAATTCGTCCCTAAAGTCATGATTTTTTGTGGTGTTGGAACATAAGACACGAACTTCATTGACTGTTTGTGTATTGAACCATGTATGTTTTCGTACAAGATAGAAAGATTTAAATTCATCTCTCGCTGGTACGTGTAAAATGTTGGAAATTCGAAAGTCGGTTCTGAAAATGATTAACAAAGTGGAAATGAAAATAACTATAAAATGGAGAAGATATAAATCAAAATAAGCCACAAAAACGAAGGAAGAACCCAAAAAGTAGAAGAGTCTCGAATACATTCGAAACGCTTTCCTGAAACGGTATTTGGCCCCTCTAATCCTTATAAATACTTAGAAGCAATAAATAGCATTGCGGATTAAAATAACTTTCTAGATATCATACACCAAGCACTTAGAATGCAGAGCACTTCACGAAAAATAAAAATCTGGATATGATTTCAAATTTGGAAGTATTTTGATTTACATAATAATTTTATCTAATTGTTTCTCATTGTTTTCCATTTGTTTTCCTCTCTCCTCTGTGGGAGGCGACAAAAGCAGGTCTGTGCGAGGCAACGCACAAGATCATTTGATAATCAATAATCTTATGTTATGTCCTAGCTACTTTAAAATCGTGTGTATGTGATTATAGTCATTCACCTTGAATAGTAAAGTATCATATAATGGTTGTCGATTAACAATTATGTCTTGCTGCGTACTTTATCGTATTAAAGAAAACTAAAACCTTAAGTTTCTCATGAACGAATCTCTATATGGCATTGTTTGATTCTCTTTAAATTAGAGCTCTCTATTTTTGTACTCATTTTCAACACAATAAAATATTTTGCATATGAATCCAAAATTTTTTCATACCTTTTAAGGGTACATACTTTATAGCCTTGTTTGAGCCCCATTCTTTTGGAAAAATACATTTTTTTAACAGTATTTTGACAGAAATGAATTTACAAAACTATACTTGAAATATGTCAGCATAATAAATGAAAGACTAGCCTAGCTAGCTATCTCTAACATAAATATGAATTTAATTAAACATCTGTTTGAACTCCATTAAAATTAAATTTTGGGAAATAATATGTTTTGAAAGAGTGATGTTTTAGAAACGTGTGGTTTAAAAATCAGATAAAAAAATTGCGTTTACAAGTAATATTATTTTATTGGAGAATGTGTGGTTGAAATAAGAAAGAAGAAAAATATATTTTTACAAAAATGGAGTCCAAACATGGGCTAAATAAGATATTTTTGTTTACCCCATATTTGACAAAGCTTTTTGAATTATAAGTTGATGAATTTCATGAAATGTGTTGTTAGAAAATAGATAAAAGCTATAGATTTAATGAAATATCAAATACGTGTAAAAAATGAAGTTTGATTAGTTTATAATATCTATGTTGAACAAAGGATAAATTAATTTCTAAAACCAAATTATAAGATGTTAACATGAGGTTCTCGAACATATTTTACTTGCCTTACTGATGAATCCAATGGCAAAACTAGTCAACTATTTATGAAAAACCCATGATTAGATGTTAAATTAGTTGAGAAACATATCCATACAATTTAATGTTGACTAATCCAGTAGTGGATCCCACATATCATAATATTGTTTGAATCTTGCCTGATGTACAGGCCATGTACCTTGCATTATGAGTATTCTGTACAGGCCTGTAGCAAGCAGAGTCCATAATGTTTAAGTTGGTAACCTTGATTTTTTCTCCTGTCCCTATAATCATCTTGGTATTCTGTGCATGCCATTTGCTTTTTCTCCATATTGTGGATTTTTTCTCATACCTTAATATATTTTTAAATTTATCAATGATCAATATGGTTTAAATAATTTAATAAGTAGAGTATTGAAATCTGTAATTTAAGAAATAAAATCATTGTAAATATGTCTTACTATCTAACGATATTTTTAAGAAACTCTCTAAATACAAAATATACTTTACTTTAAAAAGATAATGCTTAAAAATAAATTTCAAGAGACTTTTTATCTAAATTTTTTAAAATAGAGAATGTGTTTGACTCTCATAATTTAGAGAGTCAAACTCACACTCTATTCTTAATATACAATGATTGTATTAAATCAAATATTTAAATACTCCTTAAACTATTTAAATTACGGGTGAACGCTATTTGGTTTGGGCGGTTCATGCTATATTTTCAACTCAAGCCATTTTATGCAATTTGAAATTTTTTCAAACCAAATCAAACCATTTTATTTTTCAAACCGAACCGAACCAAACCATAATTGGCTGTTTGGTTTAGGTTTTAATCCACGGTTTACCAATCAACATTATAGTAATATATTTAACATAAGTTAACATATAAATTTACACGAGAACTGACAATTTTAAATGTTAAATTACATTTATATTTACCATGAAATTCATGATTAAATTATTTTCAAAGTTAGTTGCTAAAAGATGCTATAGAACAAATACATTTTTTTTAATATATCTTTTCTTGTTCGATATTCATATTGTCATATAGCAATTGGTAAAGGTAGATTTACACTCTATTATCGTAGTTTGATTAATACTCCTTTCATCTTGCTAGTGATATGTTAAATAAGAATTGAACGAGATATGTTTGTATGTATAAAGATTGATAGAGTTTCGACTTATTGAAAATTGACGAATTTCATTCTCTAATTACTTTAAAAAAGTAGAATGTAGTAGTATTAATTAGGAAACTTTAATATTTTCACACAGTCAATACAATCTGTCCGTCGTTCTTTCCAAACCACAAACAAGTTCATCAATCATCTAGGCACACCAACGGTTATTTTTCTATCCAAACCACAATTCACAAGTGTATAATAAGTTCAAAAACAATAAAAAAGAAAAAAAGAACAACGAAAAAATGGCTTGAATGAGAATCTAAGACTTATCAAAATAGAAGAGAGAAAGAGGTTATTCGGATAGAAATTAACAGAATAACATGTAAGGGCGATTGATGATTCGTTCAAGAGTGGCAAACAAACGTCAAATGTTAGGGAAATGAGAGTTTATGTTAGGGCTTCTGAAACTTTGGACATGATTTGTTGATGTAGTTTGTTGAATTATAATTTGGATTGTTAAAAATATAGACTTTTTTTTTAGTCCATATGATTTTGGAATAATTTTAGTTTAGTTTACATATCGGGTGAGGATATGTGTTGTGAACTTGTTAAATCATAGGCCAATAATAATGAATCTAATTTACTTTCTATGATTATTTCAATAGACTGGTTGTAATTTGTATTGTTAAATTTGTATTTTTTTTAAAAAGTGAAAACTGTCAAATTTTTAAATTAATAAAATTAATGATTTAACCAAAAAAATTTAAAACGGTTCGATTCAGTTTTGTGCAATTTTTGAAAATAAAAACCTAAACAAACCATTTTGAAATAGTTTGGTTTGGTTTGAGGGGAAAAATCATGGGTCCACATAGACCCAAACCAACGATTTCAACAACGGTTTCGATTCGGTTTGTGACTTCGCGATTTTTTTGTGCAACCCTAATTTAAATCACATTTGAATTGATTGACTATTGACATATAAAAAATTATACTAAACTAAAATATGATGAGAAATTAATAAATATATTTTTGAGAAAAATAAAATAAAAGCCAAAATATATAGCATTGTTGAAGTGCTAATAATTTTATTTTCTAAATTTAAAGAAACTCTTTATAAATAAAAAGTATCTTGGAAATTCTCTAAATTTAGAGAGTTAAAACTTTCTATTATAACTTTCTAAAATAAAGAGTGAGTCTATTAGAGCTTATTTTCAAACATTAACTCTTTAAAATAAAGAATATTTTACATTTAATAAATCTCTTGTAGATACTCGTAGACCTGTATGCTAAGCGAGTTCATCCTTCAATAAAATGAGGTTGCTCTCTAATGTCCTACATTTAGATAATCTCAAAATTTTTAAAAAAAATGTCATTCTAAATAATTTTTAAAAGTGATCACACAAATTAATATGACCACCCTTGGTAACAGTCGAAAAGTAATATCAATCGGTATCATCGATAATAATTCTCTTTATCGAAAATAATGTCATTGACAATCATTGACGGTATATCAATCACTAATTACTAACGAAAATGCATTAACATTTTAAAAAATAAAAATAAATCTTAAGCTATTGACATGTATTAAGAAAAGAATGTATAAAAAATAAATGTTCCTAAAAGTATTGTATTGTTTGCACTGATAAGGAAGCATCATCGAATGATTGTCGACGATATTGCCTTTGAAAATCACCAATAAAGAGTGAAATTGGTGTTCTACATGACTAAAGAGTCAAATCCAAATCTTTGTTATAAAATTTAGATCAAAGAGTTTATTGCACTCCTAAAAATGAATTTTTTTTAGAAAGAATATGAAATTAATAAAGAGTCTTTTATGGATACTTTTAATGGTTCTCCTAAGCACTGGTGATTCACAACGTGGTTGCCCGTTGCCCCTCTTGCCAGTATTGTTTTGACTACCATGATATTTAAGTTACGCATGGACTAGGCTATCCATGCAATCCATTGGAAGTATCTTTCGCGCACGAGTCACCTCTACACCTAGCTTTCATACCCTTGTTAATTTGACCTGTGTGAATATGAAGGACCTGACACAATATTTGTACAGGTAAACTAATAAAAAGTAAATATCAACACAAAATTTCGTCGTGATTTCGATAACAAAGATAAAAATATAACTTATTGTTCAGTAATATTATATATAATAAATGATATTTGAACTTAGCAGTTGATTATATATATATATATATATATATATA
>NC_036249.1:20292246-20294137 GCF_002742605.1 Olea europaea var. sylvestris | reverse complement strand
ATCAAAATAGAAGAGAGAAAAAGGTGATTCAGATAGAAATTAACAGAATAACATGTAAGGGCGATTGATGATTCGTTCAAGAGTGGCAAACAAACGTCAAATGTTAGGGAAATGAGAGTTTATGTTAGGGCTTCTGAAACTTTGGACATGATTTGTTGATGTAGTTTGTTGAATTATAATTTGGATTGTTAAAAATATAGACTTTTTTTTTAGTCCATATGATTTTGGAATAATTTTAGTTTAGTTTACATATCGGGTGAGGATATGTGTTGTGAACTTGTTAAATCATAGGCCAATAATAATGAATCTAATTTACTTTCTATGATTATTTCAATAGACTGGTTGTAATTTGTATTGTTAAATTTGTATTTTTTTTAAAAAGTGAAAACTGTCAAATTTTTAAATTAATAAAATTAATGATTTAACCAAAAAAATTTAAAACGGTTCGATTCAGTTTTGTGCAATTTTTGAAAATAAAAACCTAAACAAACCATTTTGAAATAGTTTGGTTTGGTTTGAGGGGAAAAATCATGGGTCCACATAGACCCAAACCAACGATTTCAACAACGGTTTCGATTCGGTTTGTGACTTCGCGATTTTTTTGTGCAACCCTAATTTAAATCACATTTGAATTGATTGACTATTGACATATAAAAAATTATACTAAACTAAAATATGATGAGAAATTAATAAATATATTTTTGAGAAAAATAAAATAAAATACAAAATATATAGCATTGTTGAAGTGCTAATAATTTTATTTTCTAAATTTAAAGAAACTCTTTATAAATAAAAAGTATCTTGGAAATTCTCTAAATTTAGAGAGTTAAAACTTTCTATTATAACTTTCTAAAATAAAGAGTGAGTCTATTAGAGCTTATTTTCAAACATTAACTCTTTAAAATAAAGAATATTTTACATTTAATAAATCTCTTGTAGATACTCGTAGACCTGTATGCTAAGCGAGTTCATCCTTCAATAAAATGAGGTTGCTCTCTAATGTCCTACATTTAGATAATCTCAAAATTTTTAAAAAAAATGTCATTCTAAATAATTTTTAAAAGTGATCACACAAATTAATATGACCACCCTTGGTAACAGTCGAAAAGTAATATCAATCGGTATCATCGATAATAATTCTCTTTATCGAAAATAATGTCATTGACAATCATTGACGGTATATCAATCACTAATTACTAACGAAAATGCATTAACATTTTAAAAAATAAAAATAAATCTTAAGCTATTGACATGTATTAAGAAAAGAATGTATAAAAAATAAATGTTCCTAAAAGTATTGTATTGTTTGCACTGATAAGGAAGCATCATCGAATGATTGTCGACGATATTGCCTTTGAAAATCACCAATAAAGAGTGAAATTGGTGTTCTACATGACTAAAGAGTCAAATCCAAATCTTTGTTATAAAATTTAGATTAAAGAGTTTATTGCACTCCTAAAAATGAATTTTTTTTAGAAAGAATATGAAATTAATAAAGAGTCTTTTATGGATACTTTTAATGGTTCTCCTAAGCACTGGTGATTCACAACGCGGTTGCCCGTTGCCCCTCTTGCCAGTATTGTTTTGACTACCATGATATTTAAGTTACGCATGGACTAGGCTATCCATGCAATCCATTGGAAGTATCTTTCGCGCACGAGTCACCTCTACACCTAGCTTTCATACCCTTGTTAATTTGACCTGTGTGAATATGAAGGACCTGACACAATATTTGTACAGGTAAACTAATAAAAAGTAAATATCAACACAAAATTTCGTCGTGATTTCGATAACAAAGATAAAAATATAACTTATTGTTCAGTAATATTATATATAATAAATGATATTTGAACTTAGCAGTTGATTATATATATATATATATATATATATA
>NC_036249.1:20274466-20291935 GCF_002742605.1 Olea europaea var. sylvestris | reverse complement strand
AAAAAAAAAAATACATATTGATTTAAAAATAATAATATTATTGTTAAGAATTAGGAATAACAAAATCAAGATGAAACCTCATTTCAGAAATAAGAAAAAATTATTAATTGATTGAGTATCGTTTTATGTTATGAATATAATTTATCTGTGAACCTTAAAATTGGTTCTAGTTTTCAAATTTGACGAAAATTAACTTGTATTTAAACCTTTTATATTGTGCACTTGTGATTAATAATTTATTTATTATCTATATTTTAATCTAAGTTCAATTGCAGTCGAATTGCCTAACCTGAAAGTTTACATTTCTTGAAATTCTTGGACCGGATTTTTAAACATCAGTTTTTATTCGTACCATTTATTTGTCTATATGTTTTCTCATTGTACTAAAAAACATCATGAAGTTAGATCCCATTCGTATTCATTTGACACCCTAACCTCTTCCACAGATATGATATGTATTAAAATTAGACAACATAATAATTAATTGATTAGCTATACTAATTAAGAAACTCTCAAGTATTGTTGTTGTTAAGTATTTTTAATTCATTAAAAATGTTTAGATAAGGAAAAGAAACGTTGAGTTGGAAAAAATTATGTCCTTGTTTGATTTTAATTCTTTAAAAAATATTTTTTTCTCATGCTTATTTTCAATCATACACTTCAAAATAATTAGTTTTCATATTTTTTCATAATTTTTTTTAACCACACATTTATTGAAAAATACTTTTTTAAAGAATCACTTCTCAAAAAAATTTAATCAAAAAGCGCCTCGCCAAAATCTTCAAAAGATGAAACAATTATAGAAGTAATGATTGCAGCAGAGATATGCTAAAAGTTGATATCTTAGTGTAATGAAGTTGAAGGAGACAAGGAGTGACCAATCCCATTTCAAACATTAATTTCCTTTTCTGTTAGTTCATTTTGTCCACCTCTTTATAAAGAAATATTAGTGTCATATTCTTTCATCAACCATACATGCATAATTATACCATTTATGAGAGGGGAAATGAGACATAATATTTACGTCATTTTAAAGCTTGCTAAACGAATATTTAGACAGAAACCATCATCATGGATCAAATATATATGCTAATTAATGAAAGAATAAAAATTATCATGCGACAAAAAGGTGGAGACAAATGTACGACATTAAGAAAATATTGAATTGATCACCAAGGTTTTTGAGGCTCTATTTTATCAAATCAACCGAGATCGACACCACCAAATAACAATCCAATCTCCTACAACTTTCACCCAACCCCAATTTGATGTGATCCAAGAGTCAAATTCGAAAAAGACAAGTGTGAAGCGAGACCCATTGAATATCGAAGGCGGACCGATGATGCGCTCGAGAGCAAAGCAAGTGAAACAATCGATGAGGTTATTAGTTCAATCAACCATTGATGGGACGACGCTCGGAATGCAAAATGAGGCAACTTTCATGTTGGGGTCAGGAGCCGAATCCAAATGGATCAATTCAATACAAGCAGAAGAATTAAATTGACATCTACACAGCCGTATAATTATTTTCCGGGGGAAATTGTTTCCTTTTCCGAAATTTTCCATATTTTGTTAGAGTTTTAGTTATGGTAAAATTCTTGTAATCTTTAATTCCATTTTAAGCTAGGATTAGAGTTTTATTCCTATTAGAATTCGCTTCTAGATTTTCTACATATAAATAAGTTTATTCTTATTGTAAAACTTGACACAATATTATTTTGAGAGAATTCAATAAAGAGAAGCAATTTGCTTTCTTCACATCGTTCTTCATTGAACAATTGGAACTTATCAAGAGTTATGATCTTGTAGCGTTCTTTAATTTGGGTGCCAGTCTTAATCGTATAATCAAAGGGTCTTTTAAGCTTTGATCTTGTTGGGTTTTTTGGTTCATTGATTTGGGTTCAAACTCTTAAACATCTTAATTGGCTTTTTCTGGGGTTCTAACAATCTAGTTGTGGGTTTCGTAGTCAACTTGCTACGAGGTTCGCATCAGTTAGTATCAGAGCACAGGCTCCAATTTAACAGGTTACATCCTTAGTTTTTTTTTTTTTTGTTGAGTCTTTGTTCTTTGTTTTTTCACCTTTTTTTAGTTTCCATTCTTGTATTCTTTGTTTCTTCATTGTTCGAGTCTTCAATCCGTCAAATTATCGTCAAATTTTGTCAAAGTTGTTTTGGGGCTATTTTAGCATTCAAAATCATCTTGTTTAATTTATTGGTAGTTTAATTCATTGTTTACCGTACGGTATTGTTCTGAAAAAAATCTATTTTTTTTTATATTATTGTTCAATTTACTACCAACAATCTTTATTTTTATCGAGTCACACTAGTTTCTTTCATTCAATTAAAGTTCAGGTTTACTCCATCAAAAATTCTTCAAGTCCTTTTGTTTCACCATCTTTGGTTCACATTCGGTTAGGAATTCCACAGTTTTAAAATTCTTCGAGTTCACTTTGTTCTTTGAAATGCTTGGAGGAAAGCACTGAGTGGTAAAAGGTAGAGTAGTGAGATTAATAGAGGGAAAAAGCCATATTGTGTGATTTCCGAGTGAATATTGGTGAGGCGGATAAAATTCTAGTTTTAGGATGTCTAAACGAGAAGATTCCAATTCAAGCCGACATGACAATCATAACAGTGTAATGGATGATTTAATACAGCAATTTGAAAGTACGTTTGGAGATATAAGGGATAAGTTGGATCAACAGGAAGCTTGGATGACTAGATTGGATACATCGGTGGCTAATCTTAGTAGGGGACAACTAGTAGAGGTGTCGAATGCTAGGGGATCGGGTAGGCGAGAACCTAGGAGGGTAAGCTTGAGGAATATGATAGTGATCCGAATGAGTATGAGGCTAATGACATTGATTTGGGGAGGATGAGGAATAGAGGCGATAGGTTTGAAAAACAGGGTAGGAATAATAATGGAGATGAGATGGATGGAAACATGAGTAATATCAAAATGACCATTCCACAATTTAAAGGTAGAATCGACTTGGAGGCGTACCTAGAGTGGGAAAGAAAGTTGAATTGATTTTCGAATGTTATAACTCCTTAGTAGAGAAGAAGATGAAGTTGGCGGTTCTAGAGTACATTGACTATGCAATAACTTGGTGGGATCAAATGGTTACTTCACAACGTAGGTGTGTGGGAAGATCGGTTAGTAGTTGGGAGGAGTTGAAAACATTGATGAGAAAACGGTTCGTTCCTAATCACTATTATAGGGAGATCATCAGAAATTGCAAAGCTTGTATCATGAGTCGAAGAGCGTGAGGATTATCATAAAGAGATGGAGATACTTATGATTAGGACAAATGTGGTTGAGGATCGGGAAGCTACCATGGAACGGTTCTTGATTGGGTTAAACAGGGAAATTGCTAATGTAGTGGAGTTGTAGCATTATGTGGAGTTAAAAGATATGTTGCATGTAGTCATGAAGGTGGAGAGACAATTGAAGAGAAAGGGAATAGCTAAGCAAACATTAGGTACTTCGGGTTCTAATTCATCTTGGAAATCGAGGTGGAACAATAACAAGGGTGATAGGGATGTACCTAAAGGTAGGAATGATTGGCGAAAGGGGAAAGATGAAGGTGTTAGCAGAACAATACAAAAATCGGAGTCACAACCATCAAGGAGTCGAGACATCAAGTGTTTTAGATGCTTGGGGTCGAGGCACATCACTTCTCAATGCCCAAACAAAAGGGATATGGTGTTGCGAGACAATGGAGAGGTGGTGAGTAAAAGTGAAGATGAATATGACGACATGCCAGAGTTGAAGGGGTTACTGAAGAAGAAAAGTTCGAAGGTGTTGTTAGAGATCTTTTGTTTGCAAAGAGAGCTCTTACTATCCACATCAAGGCGGATGATTCAGAGCTACAACAGAGAACATCTCCCATACTCGATGCCATGTCAACGATATAGTATGTAGTGTAATTATTGATGGCGGTAGTTGCACAAATTTTGCTAGTATAGCACTTGTAGAGAAATTAAATTTAACACTGTTGAGGCATCCTAGGCCATATAAATTGCAATGGTTAAACAAATGTGAAGAAGTTAGGGTTAATCGAAGGGTGTTAATTAATCTCTCAATTGGAAGTTATCATGATGAGTAGTATGTGATGTAATACCAATGCAAGTGGAACATATTTTGTTGGGGAGACCTTAACAATATGATAGGAAAGCGATGTATGATGGGCACAAGGATCGCTACAGTTTCGTCAAGGACAGGAAGACCATTACCCTTGTGCCCTTAACGCCGACGCAAGTATATGAGGACCAAATCAAGTTGAAGAATGAAGAAGAGAGAAGGGTAAAAGAGTTAGAGAAGATAAGAGAAAACAATGAGGTAGGGAGTAAGAGAGAAAATGGTGAGGTGACTACTAGAGAGAAAAAGAGAGAGGAGCCACAAGAGAGAAAAGAAAGAGTTTTCTAAGAGAAAAGAAAAATCACGAGCAAATTTCTTTGCAAAAGGGAGTGAAGTGAGGAGAGCGGTAGTTGAGAGAAAAGAAATGATCTTTTTCATCACTCCTCAATTTGGAGGAAACTAACACATCCCTCCCTAGTTTGGCTAAATCTTTATTGCAGGAATTCGAAGAAATATTTTCGGAGGACATGCCTAGTGGGTTACCAACCATTCGAGGTATTGAACACCAGATTGACTTTATACCTGGAGCTGTCATTCTAAATCGACCAGCTTACCGAAGTAATCCTGAGGAGACAAAGGAACTTCAGAGGCAAGTAGAGGAGTTGACAATCAAGGGTCATGTAAGGGAGAACATGAATCCATGTACAGCACCAGTATTGCTTGTGCCAAAGAAAGATGGGTCATGGAGAATGTGCGTGGATTATAGAGCCATCAATAATATAACGGTAAAGTATCGTCACCCAATCACTAAGTTAGATGACATGTTGGATGAATGATGGATCATGTATTTTTAGCAAAAATGATCTTAAGAGTGGGTACCATCAAATTTGCATGAGGGAAGGTGATGAGTGAAAAACTGCATCCAAAATTAAATATGGATTATATGAATGATTAGTTATGTCGTTTGGATTCACTAATGCATCGAGCACTTTTATATTTTTGATGAATCATGTTTTGCGTGCTTATATAGGAAAATTTGTTGTGGTTTATTTTGATGATATTTTAATCTATAGCAAAAACCTTAATGAGCAAGTGGAACACTTGAGATGTGTGCTTGTAGTGTTAAGAAAAGAACAATTGTATGCTAATTTCAAGAAATGTACGTTTTGTATGGAAAATATTGTCTTTCTAGATTTGTGGTTAGTGCTAACGGGGTAGAAGTAGATGAAGAAAAGATTAAAGCAATTAAAGATTGGCCTACACCTAAAACCATAACAGAGGTTAGGAGTTTTTACGGTTTGGCTTGTTTTTATAGGTGATTTGTACAAAATTTTAGCACAATCACTACACCCCTTACTGAAGTCGTTAAGAAAACTGTGAGTTTTCATTGGGGTGATGAACAGGAGCATGAATTTAATACTATTAAGGATAAATTGTGTAAAGAGCATGTTTTAGCATTACCTGATTTTAACAAAACTTTTGAGATTGAGTATGATACCTCAGGAATAGGTATTGGAGCAGTCTTAATGCAAGAAAGAAGACCGATAGCATATTTCAGTGAAAAGCTAAGTGGGGCCACACTAAACTGCCCAACATATGGCAAAGATTTATACTCTCTTGTTCGGGCGTTGGAGACATGGCAGCATTACTTGTGGCCGAAGGAGTTGGTTATTCACACCGATCATAAATCATTGAAGCACCTGCGGGGTTAAGGAAAGTTGAACAAGAGGAATGCTAGATGGATGGAATTCATTGAGACATTTTCCTATGTCATCAAGTATAAGTAAAGTAAAGAAAACGTAGTGGCGGATGTGTTACCTCGAAGGTATGCCTTGATAACTTCTTTAAGTGCTAGATCGCTTGGTTTAGAACATATTATAAGTATGTATGAAATTGACTTAGATTTTTTCGATATTTACAAGTCTTATGAAAAAGGGGCTGTTGATAAGTTCTTTAGGCATAAGGGTTATTTATTTCGGGAAAATAGGTTATGTGTTCCTAATTGTTCAATGCGAGAGTTGTTGGTGAGAGAAGCACATAGTGGTAGATTGATGAAACATTTTGGGTATAGAAGACTTTGGAGATGTTAGGGGAGCATTTCTATTGGCCTAAGATGAAAGTTGATGTTGGGAGAATTTGTAGTCGATGCATAACTTGTAAAAGGGCTACGTCTAAAGTTTTACGTCAAGGATTATACACACCATTACCTACACCTAGTGAACCATGGGTTGACCTTTCAATGGATTTTGTTTTGGGTTTACCAAGGACTAAAAAAGGACGAGATTCAATTTTTGTGGTGGTAGATAGGTTTAGTAAAATAGCACACTTTATACCATGTCACAAAACCGATGATGCCACACATATAGCTGATTTGTTCTTTAAAGAGGTTGTGCGTTTGCATGGGGTTCCAAAGAGTATAGTGTCATATAGGGACGTAAAGTTCCTGAGTCATTTTTGGCGAGTTTTGTGAGGTAAGTTAGGAATGAAATTGTTATTTTCCACAACTTGTCACTCTCAAACCGACGGGCAAACTGAGGTAGTCAATAGGACTATGATTCAACTCTTGCGAACAATGATCAATAAGAACTTTAAAAATTGGGAGGAGTGTTTACCTTTCATTGAATTTGCTTATAATCATGCCGGTCATTCTACTACTTCATTTTCACATTTCGATATTGTTTATGGTTTTAATCCACTAATCCCTTTGGATTTAATTTCGTTACCTGTAAATGAGCGTAGCAGTTTAGATGGTAAAAGAAAAACAGAATTGGTAAAATCACTCCATGAAAAGGTTAAGTTGCAGATCGAAAACAAGAGCAAGCTTGTTGCATCGCAGGCAAACAAAGGCAGAAAAAGGGTAACATTCGAACTTGGAGATTGGGTTGAGGTGCATTTCAGAAAGGAACGCTTTCTAGAGCAAAGGAAGTCAATATTGCAACCGCGGGAAAATGGTCCATTTCAAGTCATTGAGAAGATCAATTACAATGCATATAAATTAGACCTTCTTGGTGAGTATAATGTTTCAGCAACTTTTAATGTGTCTGATCTCTCTTTCTTTGATGCAGGTGCAGATTCGAGGATGAATCCTTTTAAAGAGGAAGGGGATGATGTGATCCAAGAGTCAAGTTCGAAAAAGACAAGTGTGGAGCGAGACCCGTTGAAAATCGAAGGCAGGCCGATGACGCGATCGAGAGCAAAACAAGTGAAACAAGCGATGGGGTTGCTAGTTCAATCAACATTGATGGGATGATGCTCGGAACGCAAAATGAGGCAACTTTCATGTTCGGGTCAAGAGCAGAATCCAAATTGATCAATTCAATACAAGCAGGAGAATTAAACCGACATCTATGCGACCGCATAATTATTTTCCGGGGAAAATTGTTTCCTTTTTCGAAATTTTCCATATTTTGTTAGAGTTCTAGTTATAAAATTCTTGTAATCTTTAATTCCATTTTAAGTTAGGATTAGAGTTTTATTCCCATTAGAATTCATTTCTAGATTTTCTACATATAAATAAGTTTATTCTTATTGTAAAACTTTACATAATATTATTTTGAGAGAATTCAATAAAGAGAGGCAATTTGCTTTCTTCACATCGTTCTTCATTGAACAATTGGAACCTATCAAGAGTTACAATCTTGTGGCGTTTTACAATCCGAGTACGGGTCTTAATCTTGTAATCAAAGGATCTTTCAAGCTTTGATCTTGTTGAATTTTTTACTTCATTGATTCAGGTTCAAACTCTCAAACCTCTTAATTGGTTTTTCTAGGGTTTTAACAATGTATTTGTGGATTTCGTAGTCAACGTTGCTATGGGGTTCGCATCACAGTTACTTTTATATTGCCCACAAGGGACACAAAATTGAGAGGTTAATGCAGCCACAAAGCTAAGAAACACGAGGAGAAAAAGCATTGCATGAGGAGCACAAAGCAGAAGCAGAACAACCGATTTTTCTCAAGGCAATAACATGTGTTTTCTCAAAGCAAAGAGGTTGCCCATATATATATATATATATTAGGCTTTTAGGTCAAGTATAATAGATTAGACCCACAATGAGACAATAGATAACCAACAAGTAGGCCGAACCCCAAAAGCCGTCCAGGGAGTGAAAGGTCCGGCTATGAGCAGCTTTAATTGAATTAGGTTGCTTCCAATGGCCCAAAATAGTTATAGGCTTAGGTCATTCCATTTGAGGTATTGATATTTCACTTCAGTTATTTGGTTGATGCTAATTAAATTACCAATAATTTAACATCATTGCCTAGGGAGTTATTGGGCATCAAAACCCAACAAATCTCCACCTTGATGTCTAATAAACCTGCAAGCAATCAAAACACATAGTACTTGCATAATTAAGATAACCAATAAAAGTGGGATCACAGACCTTGGATGACTTCACAATTTCAATTCCAATCAACCCATTCGATATAGAAGGGAAAAAAGATAGTAAAATCTCATAATTTACGATTGTTTTGAACCCGAAACACATACATACCTCCTCCACGTATTCACCAGGGTTAAGATAAAGAAGACACCCAAGTAGAATAAGATTGTAACAACAAACAATTAAGAGCAAATAAACATGGGATGAAGATATAACATAGGATAACACACAGATCCTTTCAAAATTCGATCACACAGAATAACAGATTAATACCAAGTTAATTGACAAACGGTCAACACATATGCAATAAATACATAAATGACCCCACAAAAAGATTTCACCACCTATTCTATCCCATTCCGTGTTACTCACACCTCGAGAACACTATCTCCTCTCATCGTCCACTATGCTCATTAGATTGATCACTCAGCTTATGTCCAACTGGTAAGTCACAATAGATCCTAGGTCATTGGAATATTCCTCTATTCTCATAGCACTTCTTTCAACTTAAGTGGATAATGGGTCTTCACCTAATAGAAGTGATAGAAGCGCCTCTCTCACATTCTACTTAATTAGGGTATTTCACAGATAAAAGATTTCAATATTTAATCACATATCCACTGGTGATCTAAATGTCACACTCCACATCCCCAGCATATACCATCAATGTACCCTGGGTATGTATACTCCACATCACCAGTAGACACAACTATAACACCGTTTACCACTGGACTTGTCCCAATCTTTATCCTTCTTCTTACCACCCTCATCACTCGAGTCACTACTGTCTTGAACCTTACTCAAACTCATTTGTTTAAATTTCATTCTACTCCTCATCATATGAATCTCACCACTCTTTTTATCCTTTTTTTCATTCTTAATTTTTATCTCCTTACTTTTAAGGAAATCTATGACAATCTCGTGTGTTAAAGTGTTCTTACCATATTTAATCTTATTCTTAATCTCCCTATATGAGTCAGGCTTAAAATTCAACAAAATAATGACCTTATATATTTAGACACCTTCTCACCATAGTTATCAATATCTTGAATAAATTTGTTTAAAATGTCTAAGTTATTATCGAGATCCTTTGAATAATCCATTTTAAAGCTGAAAAATCTTTCAAGTAGGTACAACTTATTAGGAGATTTAAGTTTTTCAGCTTTTTCTAAAGTTCTTTTGCGGCATCAAGTTTACCAACATTTCTCAAATTAGTATCTGACAGGTATAAAATAATTGAAGTGTAAGCAAGTTTGTTAAATTTTTCTGTTTTGTTCTTTTGACAAATTTTCAGAAAGATTGCCATTGATGGTTTTTGAAACCTTTTTTCGAACCAAAATTTTCCTAATCTTTTGCTGCCAAATTGAAGAGTCTCATTTTCCATTGAAAATTCTCATTTCAAAATATGAAGTCATTGTTTAAAATAGAACCATCAAAATGCACAATTAGATAACACAAAGTAATCCTAAGGTCACAATATACGACGTAAATTTTCAAGGTTTCGTGAGGTTTGAGATCTCAGGATTAGGGAAACGATTTAAACAGATCAAGTCCAAGTGTTCTAATAGAATGATCAATGCAACACATCTTACACAATGTTGTCTCACATAGTTATTTAATGGCAATTAAAAGATAGAATCAATAATCAAGTTGCAATTAAATCCAATACTTCAAATAAGGTAAATAATCCTTTTGTTTCTATCACAAGCAATATTAATTCATATGGTAACCACAATCTTATTGTCATCCCCACACGATAACTCGCTAATGTTGAAATTAAATGAGATAAGCTAATGTACTGAAGTGGACCAATCAGAGTTCGTAAATAATGAGAGATGCAATTTTATTATTTTACGGTCATGATTATTCGCCCTAAAGTCCCCAACAAATACTACAACCAATCAAGCAAGAAAGAACCCAAACGCATGGGGTGCAAAATCATTCAAATTTTACCATAGGGCATGAAATTGAAAATGGACACTACCACAAACGTCATGCTTTTCGAAGCAAACTGTCTAAGGAAAAACGCATACGACCACAAGCCTTCGCCGAAGTCCCACGCATCAATCGCTACACGCCACTATTGACCATTACCTGCAATCAACCTAGGTGCGCCTTTACTTGCAGATCAAGGTTCTGGTCTCTGTTTTCTCAATCGCCTTCTAGCTAGAATCGTCGATTGCAGGTCCAGTTTTGTAAAGAAAAATAGGGCAGAACTTTTCTCTGATTTTCTGTCGATTTTTCGGATGTTTTTGGTTGGATTTTCGTGGAAATTCACACAACAACACGCTCGAATACCTGATGTAGAAGAAGAATTGATCACCAAGATTTTTCGGGCCCAGTTTTTCAAACTAACCTAGATCGACACCACCAAATAACTACCCAATCTCCTAAAACTTGCACCCAACTCTAGTTGCTTTTGTATTACCCACAAAGGAAAAAAAAATTGAGAGGTTATTGTAGCTACACAATAGCCACAAAGGCGAAGAAAGATAAGGAGAAAAAACGCTACAAGATGAGTACAAAGGAGAAACAGAGCAACACATTTTTCTCAAGGCAAAGGGTGCTGTTATAAAATGAGAGGAAAAGAGAATAGAGAAAACTCAAAGAGAATAGAGAAAACTCAATAAATTTTTTGTATGTATTATTGAAAACCAAAGTCCTATATTTATAGGTAAGAATTAGGGATACAATGGTAATAATTTCTAGGGCTACAGGGGTACAAATGTCATTCACCAATAAACTTTAATGAACTTTCCATTTACAACAGGTGCCTATATTAGTAGTAGATTAGGCTTTTAGGCTAAGTAATAGAATAGGCTTTTAGGCTAAGTAATGGATTATGCCCAAAAGGAAACAATAGATAATCAATAAGTGGGCCAAACCCCAAAAATCATCCAAGGAGTGAAAGGTCGGGCTACGAGCAGCTCTAATTGAATTATGCTGCTTTCAATGACTCAAAATAGTTATAGGCTCGGGTCATTCCATTTGAAGTGTTGATATTTCACTTCAGTTATTTGGTCGACACCGACTAAATAAGTAATGATTTCAAATCTTGTCCAGGGAGTTATTAGGTATCAAAACCTAACAACAACACATTCTCTCTCTAATTAAAAAATTTATTTCTCTAGAAATACAAATTCTCTCTATATAATATAAAAACACAAAATGAAAGCAACCATATTGAGATTTCTTATGAAGTGGTGGTGGTACATTGGTGATGGCGATGCATTGTAGGTGATGCTGGAGCATTTGACTTGACCTGCATGGTAGTGGTGGTAATGATGAGGTAGCAACCAAGTTTAGAAAACAAATCTGCATGGTGACAATGATGGCGTGTTGCAGGTGATGACAAGACATTGGAGTTGATTTGTGTGGTGGTGATAGAAGCATTTTGGGTATTGTGTGATAGATGTGACCAAGTCAATCTTAATTGTGACGGTATGTAATCAAGTCACTGTTAATTTGGTTATATGCAGTCATAACTAGTTACAATTAACACATATTTGATCACAGTTGATCACAGTTAACACATGTCGAGTTACTGCAAATAAATTCGCGCACACTGTAGACCAACACATCAACACATACAGTCACAATTAATACAGACTTGGTTTCAAAAGATCATCATAAATAAATTCACACACACTGCTGGCCCACACCACAACCCATCACCATTATAACCTAAGATCGCACAACTTTTTCCTCTTCCAACGTACCACCATCACTACCACCTGCACTGTACCAACATCGTCGCCACCTACAACGCACCACCACTTGCACCACAATCCACCACCACCTCCTCTAGTAATCACTAACAACATTGACGACCATAGTAGCAATTTGTTTAGAAATTGAAGAATTATAAAAAAGGAATATGCAAAAGAAAGAAATGATAGAGAGAGTTTTCATTTGTAAATGTTGAGAGAGAATTTCATTTGTAAATGTTGAAGAATGTGTGTATTGTGTATTGTAAGATACAGAAAAGATGTGATGGTGACGGGACTTGAAGAGGAAGAATGAGTAAAAGTGATTGTTTTAAAAATAATTTTAAACAGATCTCATTAGATAAACATAAAACAGTTTTCATATTAATCATATATTATTTAATTTAATAAATTTTCATTATCACCTGATTTGTGAAAATAAAACTAATCCTGATTATTGTTTAATAGTATATTTTATATGTAGGATTTTGGGTAAATTTCCCATATTCTTTTTTATTGCTTTATTTTTTATTATTTATTTTTGTTTATCTAAGTTAAAAGATATGATCCTCATTTTATATCGATGGTTTGCCTATTTATCGACGTTTGGAAAAAATGGTCAGGGGTAAGACTGCTACTTTGTTCAAAAATTGTTGACGATTAGTAAAATTTACCATTCTTATCACTGGAACTTCTAAAGAACTTGTAAATGTAGTTAATGACTTCAAAAAAAGAATGCATATAAAAGACCTTGAAGAAACGAAAAATTTCACCTCCATCAGCAGATCGAACAATTAGAATGAAAGTGTTGTTTATCATATAAAAGGTCCTTAAATTATTTTTTATCGGAAAACACACCCGCTAAGTAGCACAATGGTTGTTTCTCAATTGATGTGAAAATGGACTCTTTTAGATGGCATAGCAATGAATTTTTCTACTCTTGAAATAATATGAAGAAAAAAGAAATTTTAAAAAAATATAATAAAAATAAAGTAAAAGAAAGTTATGAAAATTAAATAAAGAATATATAAATATTATTTAGTTAAAATTGAAAAATTAAGTTTTATAAGAAAAGAACTAAAAAGAATTTTAAATTGGAAAAAAAAAATTATAATGTAAACAAAACAAATAAAAAAAGGGAAAAAAAATTATCTTCGTGCATGGAGAGTGAGTTTTTCTTTTTTGGCTGATTTCAAGCATTATTTTATTTTGTAATTTCTGGAATTGAGTTAATTCTAACTTCATTTATTTTGCATGAATGATGATTAAAATCAATTTAAGAGTTTTCCTCATTTCTTTTCCTCTCCCTAGATATATGTGGTGAACTTGTCATCTTGATTGTTATTCTGCCAATTATTGCATCCAAGATCGGTTCTATTTTGTCACAAGGAGATCATCTCCTGAGAAGGTTATGCATCTTATACTATTTGCAGTTCCTTTGGATCTTTTCTCCTTTCGGGTCTGACTTGGTGATACAACTTTGCAAATTTCAGTGATCAAGTCATATCCTACAATCTTTTGAGTATGAAAACGCTGAAAGTAGAGTTCATTTGATGGATGAATGTTGGTTTTGGGCTGGCTGAAAATGAATCGATCTCCTACATTTTCTGTGAAGTCAGAACTTGAATTAAAAGTTGATGAAAGATCTTTGCAGAAATGGATCGTTGCATTTTGCAGTGAAGGTGATGGTTGCAGTGAAGTTGCGTGTGAAAATAGAGAAATGATTGAAGACAAATGACGTCGTTTTTGCTCTAACAATTAAAAAAAAAGTTACAGTGAGATAAAATAGAAGAATTCACTGTTGATTTCTACAGTAACTTCATATTCTCCTTTTTATGTAGTAGGGATACTATTAACATTTTAATTTTTTTTTCATTTTTGAGTTTTAAGTTGACAATAAATTCCATAAAATTATTGTGAATGGGGAGAAAAAAAATTGGATACCATATTATAATTTGGGTCCAATTTCTAAAGTTCCAAAATTCTCAAGTACATATTTAGGTGCTAGGAAGGGGTTAACTGAGAGACGGCGAATGGGAGAGACAGGAAGATTGATAGAGATAGAAAGTGGGGAAGGAGGGGATATTGCTTATTTTAGGATTTATTTTAAGTGATCCCTAATTTGTAAAAAGTAGTTTGCAAATGCAAATGCATGATTGATATTTTGTCATTTTAGATCTAATTGTAAGAATCGGCCCAATTTCCTTGTTCTTTTTCTTTTTTTTTTTTCCCTACAATATGTTTAACATAAATAAAATTATGCACCGCATTTTAATAGCATTTAACGTCCATGACCTTCACTCGTTATCGTTCTTATATCCTCAAATTTTGTCACCGTATTCTTATTTTTAACCTTTCATTAACTAAAACATTTCATCCCCATATTTTATATATCAATTGACGAACAAGATTGTTACTAGAATTTCGAATATCTCGTGAAAGACTAAATTACCATATTTTAACAACGGAGAATAATAAATAGTTATGAATTGTTAATTAAGATATATAAATAATTGAGGATTATAATCTAATGAAAAATAAATAAACCACAAAGAAATTATCTAGCTACCTGACTCAATAGTGGACGCATGGAAATGATGTAGCTACTTCCTAGAGACAGGTATATATTCTATATCTAAAGGGCTGGAAATGAACACATACGTGTTGATCCAGCTACTTCCTAAATTTGTGGTCATTCTTACTAACTTTAAGGCTAAGGGAGGAGGAAACACATAGAGATGATCCAGCTACTTCCTAAAACATGTGGTCTAGTCTACTAAATTAAAGGCTAAGGGAGTGAACACATAGGGAATGATAGAGCTACTTCCTAACCATATGATCTAGTTATCTATCTAAAGACTAAGGAAGAAAAATATATGTATTATAATTGCACCTCCAATCAACCAATGGAAGTAAGAGTCCGTTTGATTGCAAAGATGTAATTGAATTGAAAACGAATTTTAAGAAATTGAATTACTTAAAAATTATTTTCCTGGGAATTCTAAATTATTGTGTTTGATTGGTATAATTTTCCAATTGTAAAATGTTGAGAAAAAAGTGTCTTTTGGGATTCCTTTGGATTTGTTTTAAATGAAAATTGTCAATTAAAAAGGGATAGATTTTATTGGTATTGAGGATAAAATTTGTTTCCATTGCAAAAAAAATTTTAAAAAAATAAAGAAAATTATCTATTTTTTGATGTTCGTGTGGCTTTGTTTTATATGGAAAATATTTTTTCACAATAATTCTTAAAATTTGTTTCCATTGCCAACAAAAAAATTAAATGAATTTCAAAAAAATTTTTAAAATTTTTTTCCATTGCCAAAAAAAAAAAAAAAAAAAAAAAAAAAAAAAAACTTGTACAGTACCTAGAAAACCAATTCCCACCATATTGGTTTTCAAGAGAAATCAAGAAAAGTCCGGTTTTTGAGACAACCAAGAAAGAGAATTCAATGGAAAAAAAAAACATCAAACATGACAAAAAGTGAAAGTTGGAAAACAAATTCCATTTTCCATGAAATTTGGGTGCCTATTAAACAAGCCCTAAGTTTTGAAAGGTGGAAATGGCCTTATATAATGCTAACATTCATGCATTTCCTGACCATATTAGAAGCTAAAAATAACAAGAACAGAGAAAGTTGCTAGAATCAATTCTTCAAAAATTGTGAATGAAATATATTTGATTTATGTGCTTTAATACTACCTACATTGTTATGTGCTTATATACATGTTGATGTGAGATGCTTTAATACCTTGCAGTAAACTGGAGGTAAGTTAAGGTAAGTTTACTTGCAATACATCATGTTTTTAACATAGTGAAGTAAGTATAAAAATTATGTTGTTAAAGTTTTATTAAAATAATTGTATGACATAAGCATTCATAAGTACGGAAATTGGTTATTGGTTGTATACAAGGTCGAATGGACAGCCTGACCTTAAGTGATCGTTGAAATTGAGAAACCAGCATTAAAGTTCGACAATCATTAGTGGCAAAAAAGAGAATTCTAGCCGAGAGAAGGCAAATTAAGGACGGGCCAATATTATGTCAGTCCCACTTTATTAATTTGAGTTGAAGTATACAACAATGACTCCATACTGGTCAAAAGAAAATGAAGATAAAGAATTATTCATTTCATCTCATGCATCATTTACACTCTTGCACCATATTTTGCGCACGAGTTGTTGATAAACTCATTCTCCAATTCATCTTCCCTTTTTCAGATCAACATGACTAGAGGCTACATGAAATATTTTGAGGATAGCTGGGTGATGACACTAGATGGACTGAATTTTCATTGGACTATCTGGATGGATGTATGGTCTTAGAATATTGAGGATGAAGACCTTTTTTATGATGGAATTTACTGTTGCAATCAATGTTAGCTATGACATCACCAATTTTAATGCAATATCTGTTGACATATGTGATGTCTAAATACGTAAAAGGTAGCCACAATTTAATGCTAGTTTCTCAGCTTCAATAATCACTTAAGGTCTTCTGTCCATTAGACCTTTTATACAACCAATAACAAAATTTCGTACTTATGAATGCTCATATCATACAATAATTTTAATAGAACTTCAACATCATAATTTTTATACTTGGTTCACTATGTTAAAAACATGATGTATTGCAAGTAAGCTTACCTTAACTTAGTTCTAGTTCACTGCAGGGTATTAAAGCATCTCACATCAACATGTATATAAGCACATTACAATTTGTAGGTAGTATTGAAGCACATAAGTCAAATAGAAACATATTCACTCACAATTTTTGAAGAATTGACTCCTGCAACTTTCTCTATTCTTGTTATTTTTAGTTTCTAATATGGTTAGGAAATGTATGAATGTTAGCACTTATATAGGGCCATTTCCACCTTTCAAAACTTCCTTCCATTGGCTGATTTGGAGGTGCAATTATAATACATATATTTTTCTTCCTTGTCTTTAAGATAGATAACTAGACCATATGGTTAGGAAGTAGCCCTATCATCCCAATGTGTTCACTCCCTTAGCCTTTAATTTAGTAAACTAGACCATATGTTTTAGGAAGTAGCTGGATCATGTCTATGTGTTTACTCCCTTAGCCTTCAAGTTAGTAAGAATGACCACAAATTTAGGAAGTAGCTGGATCAACACCTATGTGTTCATCTCCTGCTCTCTGAATATAGTAAATATATATACCTATCTCTGGAAAGTAACTGGATCAACACCTATGTGTTCATTTCCTGCCCTTTGAATATAGCAAATATATGCCTGTCTCTAGTAAGTAGCTGCATTATTTCCTTGTATCCACTAC
>NC_036249.1:20264422-20273662 GCF_002742605.1 Olea europaea var. sylvestris | reverse complement strand
CATGTAACTCGTCCAACCTATCGGTGAAAAGAGGTCCAAAATTCTCAAATTACCCAAAAAAACGACGATCTTGAGACTTGGAAAGGTGCCTGACGAGTGCCTCACGACGATTTCATTTTGAATGGAACCTGCTGCTGACCGCATCATAGCTTGGCACGTAAAGAACTGTCAGATGAAGGGTGAAATTAGAAATATGCAAGAATTAAGCTCATTGTACAGTGACAATGTATGAGGTGTAAAGATCCTTGCCATTGCAATTATGGTCAGGATCCCTGTCAACTCATAGTGTCAAACTAGTTGTACAAGCAGCATGATTGAATATACAATGCTGATGAGATCACAAGCGATGTGCATTATCATTGTGAAAATGTTTTTGTTGGAAATTGTAGTTACCATCTCCATAAGATGCCATCGTGAGGGGAGATGACAAAAGCTTCTGTACTATGGAAGCAATATCCTTAGCAGTAACTTCATCTACAGCTTTCAAGAAATGCTCGACGGGTTTCCTGTAGATGGGAAAGCAAATACATATATATTTGACCTAAACCTTGATATTCTGCTGAACAGATATCTAACATCAATATTTAAATCTAGTTTCCCTCCTTTTTTTTAATCAAAGTAGTAAGAGCACTAAATAAGAACGAACTTTTCCAAATCAAATTAGGGTCAACAATTGTCGAATATTCGCTATTATTATGCACTGAAAGAAGCAAGTTTTAGAAAGATATTTTGCCAATCAAAAAGAAATAACTCCAATGCATTAATAGTTCTTAAAATCCAAAATCGAATGGGGTCAATCCATAACAAGTTTATTCATCTTATTTGGCCTAGACGTAAATAGTAGGTTAGATTATAACCCAGATGTTTTGTTAGATCTCCTATATTGCCCTCAGTAATAACTATGCACAGGTCATGTAACAAAGATGTTAACGCTATTTTTCTCCCAGCCCCGAGAAGTTGACGTTGTCAAAGTTGCCACCACCTTAACCAATAATAAAGTACAAATATCTGAACCCCTTTGTTTCCCTTTAAGCGAGTCATGCTTTATAGCACTTCATGCTCTACTCAAGTAATATGCTTCTCCAGCACTCAAAAGTACATGCACGTCAATATTAGGCATGTTAAGAACTGGATTTGTTGGTTGACAATGTTCTGGTAACCTTTGATGGAAGTTCTCCTCACTACATTGACACGTTTTCAGGAAAAAAAGATGATAGAATTTATTAATGTTCATTATGTTTTGTTATACAAAGTCCAAGTCCAGACAGTTTTCAGTGGGTGACTCGAAATAGATCTTGCTCAATTAACCAGCTCGTTCCTATATCATTCAATACATCAGAAAGTCACCCTGTTTCTTAGGACATTATTTTTATCAGATACAGTTACACTTTCTAGAAATCCTGATTCCAGCCCATTGACGTTCATTTCAATTCAATAATAATGCATTATTTCTATAGAAAACAATTTTCAAGTCTCATCCTAAGTGCTGAGGCTCTTTTCAGTTATGGTAAAAATTATATGCTTCACTCTCATTTGTTTCCTACACAACATCTTCATATTTCATACCATTAACATCCATTTACGAAAATTACCAAGGAATGCAGAGTCCAGCAAGGAAAAGAAGATCAACTCAGCCCCTGTTCGGTTTTACTCAAAAATCAGATTTTTAGTAGATTTGATAAAAGCTGAAATGTGTGGCTGAAAAGTGATAAATGGTGTGGGTCCCATGAAACGTGTAGTTTTCCCCCCCAGGGGGGGCAGCATTCCGGGGGCCAGTTAGCTCAAAAATATTTTAAGAAGTCTTCAAGGTCCGGACTAATTACATAATGTCAATTTTTTTATGGATGAAAATGTTACAAAGGAAAAAGGAAAGTTTCTTTTTTTCGCTGTCAATTATCTTTTTCCATACATGTAACTTTACAATCTATAGCTCTAGTCATTAATAATTTTTTCACCTCAGAAATTCAACCCTAGATGACATGCCAAAAGCAAATTATCTTACAAGATTGCATTGTTGTTTCCTTATTTCGACGAGAAGCAAAAGGGAAACAAGAATAACTACTTAAAATTATTTTTAATGAAGTAGAGATGATTGGGTGAGGAGCAAAGAGGATACAAGACATCAATTTGTTCAACCACCATGCACTTCCAGTCAGTTATCATTAGCATCATATTCTTCCGTGCAGAGTCATAACAGTACATACCTCTCTCCATATGTCAAAATTTGTTTACCTATATCTTCTGATGCAACCATCTGCAATATTCATATGCACAGTAAATAGATTATACAAAAAAATTGCAGAAAACATAATATCCATTGAAGATCTGTAACTTTAGTCAACAGATTTTAGATTTAAAATGATGTATGAAAATTTTGTGTACTCTGGATTCCAGGTTCATCAAAATGGCAGATTTTGTCGATTGTTTAGCACGGTCGAGCTGTACTTGGTCAACTGCATTTAAGAAGATGAGGAAAACAAGTTGGTTCAACAAAAAAATCATATGAATAAGATTACCAAAATTACCATTAGCAGAAAATTTTCCCTACTTTGAGTACGAATAACCACCACAATGCAGGTTTTTAATCATTCAAGAAAATTTAGGAGATTATATTACAGCATCCATTCAGAATTAATAATCACAAAACTAAAAGCATGAATATAATACATAAATGCTATCAAATCAAAGAAAATAATATTCAGTGAAGTCTATGGCCAACCTTCTCCTGGAGTAGCAACAGAAATGAGTTCTCTAACTGCTATATCAATGGCATTCGTTGCAAAGTCAGATCCCTGAATCCAAAAAGTGGTTTATTCATTTCCAATTTAAATCCAGAAGGAAAAGAAAGCCATAATGCGGGCAAGTAAAAAGGGCAATGGTTAGTTGCTTAGTCAAGCAACTTGCACTAGATTTTGCTTTAATTTTTTATCGGTGATCCAAAAAATAATGAACTCTTTTATCACCAGAAAAGATAATATATTTTACTGAGAAATCAGGAACTTAAAAGACAATACACCTTGGTAAAATCACAGTAATTAATATAATCCCTCCCCAAAACATAAGAGATTTTAGAAGGTTTTGGGTGGAAACTGGAGAATATTTGGAACATCTTTTGGTAGAATCCAGAATCCTTTTACCAAAAAATAATGATAAACTTGATCAAGTACTTGTTCTGCAGGTACACAGGCTATGATGCACCGACACGGACAAGTGTGTCTGACACGATACGTGTTAGATACGTCGACTCGTGATTTTTCAAAAAAGTACAGACACAACACGTTCATTAAATTCTTTAAAATTCTTCATTTATATAGTTTAAATTTAGTTTATACTTATTATTGATTTTTTAGGTTGAAATCTTTTTAATAATACTTATTTGTTATTTACTAATAACTTTGAGTTAAAAATATATAATAGCTATAGTAAGAAAGGAAAATGATTATTGTAGAGTTTCCGAAAAGTGTGCCATTCTATTTTGTTCGTTGCCAGATCCACAGATCTAAAGAAACTAGATTGTAGGCTATAAATGAACATAAACCAAAATTAACTTAAGCAACATGCATGACTTTTGCAGTCCAGTCTCAGAACTCATTCAAAAGTCGGAAAATTTAATGCCAAGGACCAATTTTGAATGCTTGAGTGACAATTAAAATATTTAGAAAAGAGTTCTATCCCTAAACATAATACTTGCCTAGTGAAAGGCGTAATATCCTATCAGTAACTTCTGTGTACTGTGACAAAATGCATTGCTCTAACATGTTGAACACAACCGGTTATCCTACAAAACCACACCAAAATTGTTTTTAGATGCTAACATCTAACCCATAATTAATGTGCCATCAATTTATAGGTCAAACCAGATTTGACTATAAGACAACTTAGTATTTTCTGCCACTTTAACATAGGATAAAAGAAGTTCTAGGTTTCCTAGGTTACATTGATTTGATGCCCTCCAAATCAAATAGAGTGAGGTTTGGTTCAGTATTATGTCCATCTTTCTGGGTTTATGCGTGTATAATTGTATTACTATTTTCTAGGCTCACCATTGCCAGCATCCCTCTCATGCCTTGTAACCTCTATACAAAAACCTTTTTTCCTTTGTTTTTTCATCAATCCACTACCCTCTAGCTGATATACATCCTCTAATTTAATAGGTGAGGCTGTTAGGTGTTTCACAACCAGAAGCCCTTTTAAAGTACCAAACCTAAATGTTCAAAAGGATTTCACAAACATCCCTAATAAAAAAATGAAACAAATGGAAGGCTAAAACCATAAAAGAATAATCCATCAAAATCCAAATCAAATAGAACAATTTGATCCAAACAGCAAATATTATATAAGAAAGCTGCAACATTACAGGGAAAAAAATAATTCAATAAACAAAATCCTTGTAAAATAAAATTTAAATAATTCCTTACAGTTGAAGCTTGAATTCCAAATAATCCAGTATGATTGTAAATGGAACTGAATGCAGAAAAGGACTGAATCTGGGGATGCTCATTGAGCACACGCAGATCTGCTCATCAATAGAAAGAGCATATAAATGAATTGACGAATCTATTTTCAAAAAATTATATGCAGAAATGAAGACGCCATAATGCAAAATGAAATTCAGCACACGTAGATGTGTATTTAAACACATTTATAGGTGAGTTGAGCATTACATAAGTGGAGAACCACGTTAATTTTATCAGATACATAAACATAACTTACATAATCTCGAGTACATTCCCTTTCCAGGACCACCAGCTGAGAAAGATCCACCTACTAAAATGATTAGGTAAAATAATGGCAACCCACATAGTCTAGAGTACATCCCCTTTCCAGGACCACCAGCTGAGAAAGATCCACCTCCTCCCATAAGCATCTACATGATCAATACAATCAGTAATTCCTTACAAGACAGTATCCAAACCAAAACAAAACCGTGAAAGAAACGAGAACGATCAATATAGAACAAGGGGGGGCCAGAAGGCGCAAAACGAGAAAGATAAAGAAACAAGCATTCGTGTTATCTCTATTCAGAATAAGCATTAGATAGAAAGAAGCATATGCAAATAAATCATTGGATACTTGCTGAAATTCATAAATTAGTGATGTGCACGACCTCATGAGGTCTTATATTCCAAAAAAGCAAAAAAAGGAAGAATCAATGGTTAAAAGAAAGCACCTGAAGAACAGTCAAAATTATGGAATCCTTTTCCTTGGCCCAGCCCCCAAGAAGTTCGAAGGCAAGAGCAAAGTGAGTCACCTGATCAGAATTTGAAAAACATTGTTACCACTATTCAGGTTCATAGCAGGAAGTGAAATAAAACAGGAAACTTCAGATACACACCCCTGAATCCCCTTGATGGCGAAAATCACCACCAGTGTAAACAGGCTTTGGCTCCGAAGGGCGGGGTACATTGGGTAAGTCAGATAGAAGTGGCTCCGCATATTTTAGTAGCTCGTCATGTTCAACACCCGACGCGGCAAGGACCATCCTGGAAGCAGTGTAATTTTCCTAAACAATGTAAAACACAATTAGCATAAATTTGTCCTTAATGATTGTACTTATCTGTAAAGATGGACAAGAAAAGAACGAAGAAACTAAAAAGATGGATGCATTATGGAGAGTCAGCGACTCACAGCAACAAACTCCTCCAAAACTGTACTATTCAATCTGTTAACTGCAGATTCTGAAGCCAAAAGAGAATTTGCATAGGGACCCGAGTAACCTGCTGAATGAATAGCCTCCAAAAGTACATGTTGAGGATTTTTGGAGTACTCGCTAATCTCAGCGCTCATCTTCTGGAGCTGTAAATGATATAACCATATTTTATTGAACAACCTATAAAATTTGAGCAGCAATTTCCAAGATGGAGACAAACGATACCTGTTCGCTAACCTCCCAGTCTAAAAAAGCAGGGTTCCTCACACAGTCAACAAGGAGCTCTACCATTTGAGGAACATAAGTCTTCAGAGCATCGTAGGTGTAACTCATATGCTCCCTAGAGACTGAAGAAGTCACATTGCCACCAATTGCCTCAACTTCACGCACAATGCGCAAGTGGCTCCGGTTAGTAGTAGTCTTAAAAGCCATGCGTTCTAAGAGGTGCGTGGCTCCAAATGAAGCCGGAGTTTCGTAGATTGAGCCACAATCAACATATAATCCAATTGAAGGAAGTGCAATATCCTTAAGAGGGAAGTCTAGAGGAACAGAAGAGGATCGTTCACCCGTCAACCAGCTAAAGAAACTGCCTGATGTTGATTTGGTTGCAACAGCACTTGTACTCACAAATCTAGCCAACCCTCTATGCCCCATTCCACCCTGTGATGTAATTTGATGATGATTTTTACAATGTGACAAGAAAACTTCTGTCAGAGTACTGTTGGAATACAACATTAAAAATAAAAAATAATAATAATAAAAAATAAATGATCATTGACTATCTTATAGACATAAATGTATTCCTAACTATAATCAATGTTGTGATTTGAAAGACTGATTTCATTCTCATAGATGGAATTAAAGATTCGATATTCATATTAAAACAAACGAATCCAATTACACTTGCATCTTCAAACGTACAAGTAGCATAGGTACACCTAATGAGCCCCAGGCCAAATTTTCCCTTCATTCGTGCAACTAAACCAAAGAAATGCCCAAGAATGTCCCGAGGAAAAGTAACAACGACAAAATAATAAAGATTAATTATATATCCTTTTAACCATCTTCCCAGTTCTTAGAATCAAGCATTACGGGGGGAAAAAACAAAAAGAATCAACTTTTATTCAAAAAAGCAGCATATTTTTTCAATACAAATAAATACACAAAATAAAAAATAAATAATCTTTTTTTATGATATGCAATACAAAATGCATCAATCACCAGATATTCGAAATAACCATATCTGAGCAACCTTCAGATCTAACTTCTGAACAATAAATCACAAATAGACCGATAAGATACAAACACATACATATATACAAGTGACCAATAAGTGAGTAAGAAATCGAGTAAAATTGTGCGTGTAAATACTTGGAGCTATTATTAAGAGAGGAAAATCTGACCTTGAGAGCCCTAAGGCGAGAAGCCGTGGTTCTATACATGCTGAAGGCGATGATCTATAGGTAATTGAAAAAAAATGGTGATTATCCGAAGAGACTGCGAGGGTTAGGGATCGAAAAAATTGCAGTCAAGACTGCAAAAATGAGAAGTTTTTTTTTTTTATTATTTCGAGTATTTTAGGGAGGGGAAAGGCCAACAATAGACTCCGTCTCGTGGGATGCGTTTACACGTGCGAGCTCAATGCGAGTCTCGAGATAGCAATCAAACTCGTCGGTTCGAATCACCAATGACTTGGATTGGAAAAAGTCCGAGTCAACCTGGCTCGGAGGCACCGAGCCCCATTTCGGGGAGTCAGCTCGACGAGCCACACGAGCCGACCCATAAGAATTTTTGCAAATTGAACATTGACCCATTCGTTATTAGTAAACTTACTATTGGTTTAATGATTGAATTAAGGGCATTCATTTTTCCTTAAAGAAAATGTAAGGTTGAGGAATTGCACTAATTGATTAAAAGTCCAAGTATTCAATTTGTATAACTGGGCATTTTTGTTTAGATCTTTGCATGGTTTTTTTATATATATATATATATACACACACACACACATATATATCAACATTTTTGACTGCCAGTTAAGGGTAGCTTTATAGCTGCCTCAACATGAGGCTGCCTGTTGAGGCAGCATTTTTTCTGTCAATTAAGGCAGCTAATTATAGCTGGTAGCAAATTTGCTGTCGGTCGACTGTCTTTCTGCTGCCTATTGCTGTCGGTCGACTGTCTTTCTGCTGCCAATAGGCAGCTATGGATATTAAAAAAATGGGGGATTTGATAAAAAAGTCTAGTCAAACAATGATTTTGATAAAATAGCCTTCCTTCAATATTTCTTGGTCAAATGGCTTTCATTTATAAAATACAATAAACAAATAATGTCAAATATCTAAAATACCCTCATCATGGAAAATACCCAAATACCCCTTTCAATCTAATTAAATCCCTCAATTCATCTACAAAATGCATTAACCTGTTTTCCCTGTGATTTCTTCCCTAAAATCTTGATATTCATTGTATTTTTCTTCTATCTTCTCCAACATTGTGAGCATTTGAACAAGAATTTTATTATCTATATTATCTACATTGAGATTTCCACTATATTTAAAGAAAAAAGAAAGGTATTTTTAGAAATCTCATTTACATTGGTACTTTTATTGTTTAATATAGTATAAAATGATATTTTAATTGATTTTATTTTCTCATTTGGTGTATATTTGGATCGTCCGCAACTATTGGACGATAACGATTGGAAACGACAGTCCAGTCGTTATTTGTAGTGTAGAACGACACTACAGTCGTTATCCTCCATGTAAAGTGACAGTACAACCATTATCTGTTATGATCTGTCTCTTATTGATAATATATTGTGGTTACTTTGATAATTTAAATATTGTAACTATTTTCATATTATTTTAATATATACTTGAATCGATGAAGTCATAATGATAGATATTTATTTTTTGTTATAACAAAATATCACGGTACCATTTCGAGTATTTTACCTAAAAAATATAGAAATGATGTTTAGATATTAAATATCATTGATCTAGTAACAATTTATTTTTAAATATACAAGTTATCAATTATTCGTATCGTGTTTACATAAGTAACGACACTTGTGCTGTTTTCATAACAGTAACATCACTAGTGTTGTTCTCATTTTTCCTGTTGTCCAAGCAATGAGAGTATCTTTCAAATTATGTGAGCGGCATGTCCATTTCGCAAATTACATGAGTTCAAATTATGGAATATCGAGGTCTGGAAGGCGTGTGACAACTCATACTCTTGTTTATCGACAGAACGACACAAGTAACGTTTAATGGTATCTATGTTGTTCTGTTGGTTTCTCCTATATTTCGCTTTATTTTCACCGCGTCGACCTTAAGGATCGGGCCTCCTAACTTAAGAAGGTCAAAATTATTAATTACGTAACAAATAACAGAAGAATTGGCATAGATTGTAGATATCGCGTTGGTGAAATCACAAGTCACCATCCACATTCATTAGAAAACTAAAGTAATGAGGGTATCTCCCAAATTATGTGAGCAACATGTACATCTCGCCACTCGTATGAGTTCAACTTCTCGAATATAGGGGTCCAGAAGGCTCGTGGCTACTCAAACTCGTGTTTATTGACA
>NC_036249.1:20262755-20263259 GCF_002742605.1 Olea europaea var. sylvestris | reverse complement strand
CTCAAATTATGTGATCGACATGTCTACCTAGCGACTCAAATGAGTTCAACTTGTCGAATACAAGGGCCTGAAATGCTCGTGACTGCTCAAACTCGTGTTTATTAACAGAACGACACAAGTGTCGTTTAACAACACTTGTGTCGTTCTGTTGATTTCTACCATTTTTCGATTCCTTTCCTCCGCGTCAACCTCAAAGATCGGACCTCCTAACTTAAGAAAGTCAGAATTATTGATTACGTATCGGATAATGGGGAATTGGCATGGATTTCGGTGAAATCACAAGTCACCATCCACATTCGTTAGAAAATCAAAGTAATGAGGGTATCTCTCAAATTATGTGATCGATCCACATTCGTTAGAAAACCAAAATAATGAGGGTATCTCTCAAATTATGTGATCGACATGTCTACCTAGCGACTCAAATGAGTTCAACTTGTCGAATACAAGGGCCTGTAATGCTCGTGGCTGCTCAAACTCGTGTTTATTAACAGAACGACACAAAGG
>NC_036249.1:20219636-20262677 GCF_002742605.1 Olea europaea var. sylvestris | reverse complement strand
ATTGATTTCTACCATTTTTCGATTCCTTTCCTCCGCGTCGACCTCAAAGATCGGACCTCCTAATTTAAGAAAGTCAGAATTATTGATTACGTATCGGATAATGGGGAATTGGCATGAATTTCGGTGAAATCACAAGTCACCATCCACATTCGTTAGAAAACCAAAGTAATGAGTGTATCTCTCAAATTATGTGATCGAAATGTCTACCTAGCGACTCAAACGAGTTCAACTTGTCGATATACAAGGGCTTGGAAGGCTCGTGACTGCTCAAACTCGTGTTTATTGACAGAACGACACAAGTGTCGTTTAACAACACTTGTGTCGTTCTGTTGATTTCTCCCATTTTTTGCTTCATTTCCTACGCGTCAAACTCAAAGATTGGACATCCTAACTTTAGAAAGTCAGAATTATTGATTACGTGACGGATAACGGGAGAATTGGTATGGATTTCAGTGAAATCACAAGTCACCATCCACATTCGTTAGAAAATCAAAGTTATGAAGGTATCTCCCAAATTATGTGAGCGACATGTCCATCTCGGGACTCAAATGAATTCAACTTCTCGAATATAGGGGGCCCGAAAACCTCGTGGCTGTTCAAACTCGTGTTTATTGACAGAACGACACTTATGTCGTTCTGTTGATTTATCCCATTTTTCGCTTCATTTCCTCCGCGTCGACCTCAAAGATCGGACCTTCTATTGAAAAATATTTATTTTATGCTTATATTGAAAAAATAAAAATCTGAATTTTTTTTTGAAATTCGGTTTGGTAAGTGAATATACGGTGTTCTGCACTCTCGATATTTGTAAGTGCAAAAATCGTTATATAAAAATACACTGCAAATACGGTAGGCAGCATATACGGTAAGTTGCAAATACCGTAGGCAACATATATGGTAAGGTGAAAATATGGTAAGTTGTTTGCAAATATGGTAAGATGTAAATACGGTAGGCAGCGTATACGGTAAGATAAAAATACGGTAATGTAAAAATACGGTAAGTTGTTTGCAAATACGGTAGGCTGCAAATACGGTAAGTTGTTTGCAAATACGGTAGACTGTAAATACGGTAAATTGCAAATACAGTAAGTTGTTTACAAATACGGTATGCTACAAATACGGTAGGCAACATATACGGTAAACTGCATTTATGGATTTATAATTTGTTATAAATGTATAAAATTTAAAAATATAATCTTCACATTCAATTCAATCATATCAACACTATCAAAGAATACAAACAAAATAGTTTGTATATTTCTTATTCAAACATGAAATATACAAGCATATTTTTCTAGATAACATACTGCTATACAATTGTAAAAATAATTTATAATTATTTTCTTATATTATGAAAATATTTTTAGATATTGCTTCTAAAACTTTCCAAAAAAATCAAAATTCATACACTAATAAAAATATAATAAATACAAAATTCGTGCAGCGCACATGATAGCGACTAGTTTAAACATAACGACTGTTACACCGTTTTAATATTTTATCTCAATCCAGTAACGGCACAAGAGTCGTTTTATAAGCGGTAACGACACTTGTGCCGTTCTTATGAACATGTTTTTGTCTTTATAACGCTACTTGTGTCGTTCACTTGTATTGTTTTAATAAAAGTTTATAATTTATGCAATGTCACTTGTGCCGTTCTCATATACACTTATAAGTCTAGAAATGACACTTATGTCTTTTTTTGAGACATAACACAATAAAGATACACGTCAATATTTAACAAAAGACAAACATATCCTACAGAAAAAATTCATCCCCCGGAATAAAGTCATCCTATTGATATGCGCATTTTCAAATGTAATCTACAACTTTTTTACATTCTTCAAAATATCAAAATTCTCAAACTCGAGTGAAAAATATATATACATTGAAACAAAATAATTTTGAGGGGTACTGTAAAACGCTAATCCTAAGCTCTAGTTACACTAGAATCATACCCCCCCACCACTATAATTAACATTATTTCAACCACTACCACTGTACTAATATGTGCTTTCCCCACTCCGAGTATAAGAGTTATCACTTCTAAAATCACGACCACCAAAATGCCCACACCACGTCTACTTTTACCTCTATATGGAGCTCGACTTGTAAACCAAATCAGCCAATGGGTACCTCTTGATTGGCTTATCAAATCAGCTGGTGGCTTTGTTGATACGTGAGCAATGTAGGGAATATCAAGGCCATGACCTGCCATATCTGTCACAACCAAAATTAGTGTGTTTCCACTTTTAAACGATTTCAATGCTAGTTCTCTTTCTTGGAACAACAGGTAAATCAAAGTCAAATCAAGTAATAATCAATGTAAGCGTAATGATACAACGTTTACGCAACTAAAGAATAAAATGATTCAATAAAGTCAAGGGGAAACACAACCTTTTAAATTGCAAACTTATATACATTATTTAGTAGGTGAAGTTCCAATCTACAAATAAGGGCACTGTGGTAAAAATAGGCAAAATATAATATGAAAAAATTCTGAAATCAACAAGTGTAAAGTTTAATAATAGAACTCACATAAAATAGGAATTACAGTAAAACATAATATAAAGAATTTTCCTAAAAATGCCGAATTATTTAAATCAAATTATTCTTAATGCAACTCTCTAAGTTTCAAGGCATATCAAAGAACAAGCACATTTACATATCACAATTTCGATTTATAGCAATGCCAGTAAATGAATTTTTTTTTAACCCATCATCTTCAAAACCCCAAATGTATCAAAAATCCATTCACATTAAAAAAACTCAGCTAAAACTAAACTAAATATACAAATAAATCACGAAATCATAAAAAAAATGCAATTTTTACAAATTTTTATTATAAAACTATAGTAATGGAAGCACAAAATCACATTTTAAAATAACAAAAAAGAAAAAAAATCGTAGAAAAAATTACCTTTTTTGTTGTCTTAACTTGTACCAAAGAGAAGGTAAAGTAATGTGAAATAAACTAGAGTCAAAGAAAAGTTTTTTGTAATATTGAAATATAGTGAAAATTAAGGTGAAGAAGATGGGTTTGGAATTCAAGTTTGGGGAATAGGGTTTCACAGGAAAAGGGAAGAAGAAAGAAGAAGGTGAAATGAAAGAAGTTGGGTGAATAATTTGATATAAATTGAAGGACAATTTTGTCATTTTATCAATTAAAACATTTTAAATTTTTTAATTCCATTTTAATGATGGTCAAAGGCTATTTGTCCAAAATTATTGTCCAAGTGGGTCATCTGGCCAAATTCCCCTAAAAAAATTGAGTTGGCTCAACTCAGCTTGAGCCTTAAGTTTTTGGCTGAGCAACAAAAGCTCGAGTCGGGAGTTTTGGCTCGCGAGTCGGCTCGACTTGACTCGTTGATATCCCTAGTCCAAAGTGGTTTGTTGGAAAATCAGTCCATGTTTTTGGGCTTCATACTCCAACAATACATTTTTTTTAATGGCACATTTTTAATAAAATAATATTACATATAAATTTAAAATTATTTCTCGTTTTTAATTACACATTTTTTAATATATTACTATTCAAAAATGAATTTTTTTTCCTAAAATACGTTTTTAATGAAGCCCAAACAAGGGCTTGAACAACAGTAATGATATTTAGAACTATTGGTTTTTAACATTGATTTAAGTGACAATACATGTTTAGTAGTGCTACATATACATGACGGTTTACATATGAGATATGATTGTATTAGAATTTCTTCAACTAAATAAAAAAAAAATATTCTCCATTTTTTTGACACTTCACCTGTATGTAAATCATTACATTACCGCCGTTATTTTCAAGTAGCATTATCCATACATGATTTTAAGTTACATGTTCAATTGAATATAATGAGTTATAACCCATTTAATCGAACGTATGATATAATGACACCTAAACTGGTGTTCAACACCATTATTGCTAGATAACGTTATTAATTAAACAAAGTTGAAGAAGGACCAGGTCATCTCTCTTTATATTTTTTAACATTTAAGGCTTGCTTGAGAGTTTTGGGTACGTGTTATATTTTTTTTTAAATATTAGTTTTAGACGTTATCAGAAGTACAATTTTGGTCTGTGGATGATTTTCGTCGAAGTTTTTAAAAAAATCCAACCCGAGCTTTAGAGTTTATTATTTAGCGGTTTAGAAAAAATTTTAAAAAATAAAATTACATATACACTATATATACAGTGTGTATGTGTGTGTGTGTGTAATTTTATATAGTGTAATTTTAGAAAATATATAGTGTATATGTAATTTTATTTTATTTTTTAAAAATTCTAAACCGCACATTTTTTCCCTTCCCTTGTCATTTTTTTTAAATGATTAGTTACTTCCGTCGTCCTTCACTTTGATGATGGGCTACTAGATTAGCCAGTAACTTGTAGCTGTCAGAAAAGCTCTTGAATGATTATCAAACTACTCCATCATTAGGGATGATCACCCGCAACGTTCCAAAGTAGAAGAAAATATTTTTCTTAATAGTAGCCATGAAATTATTTTAATCCACTTCATGAAAATAGTGAATAACAACAAGAAAGAACTTACTTTGGCCTCTGGTAAGTGGTAGCAGGCCCAAGATGTCCATACCCTACTAATAAATGAGCATACTCCATGGATGGGGATTATAGTTCGTCCAACTGGTGGATCAAGTTATCGAACCTCTAATAGGTATTGCATTCTTTTTACGCACTATTTGGCATCTTATTTTTGTTAGAATTGAATGAAAAATATTGAATAGAAGTCTCTTCATGTGTTGTAACTCAAGTCCCTTCATGTTTTTAACTCCTTTATCAATGAATGGTTTAACTCCTTGATTAATGAACTAGCTTTTCCTCTATTGGTATAAATAGGAGTCTCTCTAGATTGGAAAATCACAAGTGAAATGCAAGCTTCTTCCTCTAAGCAACAATCTTCTTTTTCTCACTTTCAAGTTCTTCCTTGTACTTATAATTTTTTTGTGAGATAGAGTAGATCACAACTAGTTCGCAGACGGTTAACGTAGTGTAGCGCGAACCAACAACCAATTGTATTCTGGGAATCAAACACCGATCAAAACCTCTTGCACTCCGGTGAGGCGACGAATTCGATTTAAGGAAACTGTGAATACATAGGCCTTCGGTTTGATTTGATTCTCTAATATATACCTACAAGCTTAAATCGAATTGGCTTTAATAAATCAAATTTTGTTCATTAGTTTTTGTCAATATTTCCAGTTCATGGTTTTTGCATGATTTCTAATTCATTTTAAATGATTGTTAAGTTGTTAATAATTTAACAAAATAATATGTTTTTCAACTCTGCAGTTTTATTTTCTGAACAGATAACTTGATCTTGAATTTATATACAACTTTACAAACTTATAATTATTCTAAATTATTTGTTGCTTGTTCCGGTTCAATGGCGTCACATGAAAATAACGATGTGAACAACGGAAGCAACACTGTCGGTACCGGTGTACTAAATCCTGCGATGACCGTTGTTAACCCTATGGAGACCACGACTCACATTTCTCCCATTGACGGGATAATTGGAGGCGGGATTCCTCATGTTGGAGTGAACCCAACCTTGCCTTCGGCTGCGGCCTCGGCAATCCAGTTTGGCACAATACCTTTGCCAATGCCTAAGGCTGCAGCTTCGGCACCTTTGCCATCGTTTTCGGCTCCATTTTCGGTGAATCATGCAATTCGATCGGATAAGTTTGCTGGTACTGATTTTAAGACATGGCAGAATAAGATGATTTTCTATCTCACTACGTTGGGCCTTGCACGTTTCCTCATTGAGGATGCCCCTATCGTGGCTGAAAGCGACACTAATGTGCATAGGCCTGCAGCTTGGGACACTTGGAAAAGTACTGATTTTTTGTGCAGCAACTATGTCTTGGATGGCCTACAAAATTCTCTGTATCACGTATATGTGGTAAAGAAGTCTGTTAAAGAGCTCTGGGAGTCCTTAGAAAAGAAATACAAGACCGAGGATGCTGAATTTAAGAAATTCTTAGCCAGTCAATGTATGGACTTCGAAATGGTTGATTCACGTTCAGTGGTGAGCCAAGTGCAGGAGTATCAAGTGCTTTTGCAAGAAATTCATGCTGAGGGTCTGATCATGTCAAAATCTCTACAGGTGGCTACTGCTATTCACAAGCTACCTCTTCAGTGGAAGGCTTTCAAAAGCTATTTGTAGCATAAAAGGAAAGAGATGTCTTTCAAGAATTTAATTATCAAGCTGCGCATTGAAGAGGATAACAAACGGGTTGAACGTAAGTCAGAGAATTTTTACTCTGAGAAGACTAATGTATTGGAGTACGGCCAAAGTTCTGGTACTAAGAAAGTTCACTCCTTTAAAACCAAACGGGGTAACGAAAATCGAAAAGATAAAAAACAGGCTATGAAAGGGTCTCAGTTGAAGCCTGCAGGTGGGGTAGGAAAGAAACCTAAGTTCCAGTTCAATGGAAAGTGCTTCAATTGTGACAAAATTGGGCATCGATCAGCAGACTGCCGTCAGTCTCGAAGGGATAATAAGCAGCGTCCTCAGGCTAATATGGTTGGAAATGAGAGAGATCATCTCTCAGATGAAATGTCTGAGCTAAATCTCACGGCGGTGATTAGTGAGGTTAACCTGGTGGGGTCTAACCCAAAGGAGTGGTGGTTGGACACTGGGGCCACTTGCCATGTCTACTCCAACAGGAGCATGTTCACTACTTTTGCACCAATTACAAATGGTGAAAAGTTGTTCATGGGAAACTCTGCAACTTCTGAAGTGCTTGGTAAAGGCAAGGTGATCCTAAAGATGACATCTGACAAAGAGCTTACTCTGACTAATGTGCTGTACGTGCTAGAGATTCGCAAGAATCTGGGTCTCTTCTGAGCAAGAATGGGTTTCGTATGGTCTTTGAGGTGGATAAGCTGGTGATTACCAAAATAGGAGTTTATGTTGGGAAAGGCTATATAACTGATGACCTGTTTAAATTGAATGTAATTGCTGTAACCCCAACTGTTATGAGTAATAAGAAAACTCCTTCTATTTACTTGCTTGAGTCTCCTAATCTGTGGCATGGTAGATTAGGTCACATAAATTACAATGCTTTACGTAGATTAAGCAAACTAAATTACTTGCCTAGGTTTCAAATTGATTCAAATCATAAATGTGAAACATGTGTTGAATCTAAGCTTACTAGGTTTTCGTTTCATAGTATTGAAAGAAGTATCGAGCCATTGGGACTAGTCCACAGTGATCTATGTGACTTGAAATCTGTCCAAACACGAGGCGGTAATAAGTATTTTATTACTTTTGTCGACGATAGCACGAGATATTGTTATGTGTACTTGCTTAAAAGCAAAGACGAAGCTATCAATAAATTCATTCTTTATAAGAATGAAGTTGAAAATCAACTTAGTAAGAAAATAAAGGTGCTACAGAGTGATCGTGGTAGTGAATATGAATCACCGTTTGGTGAATTTTGTGCTAAACATGGAATAATTCACCAAACTACTGCACCTTATTCACCTCAGCAGAACGAAATTGCTGAGCGTAAGAATAGAACTTTAAAGGAAATGATGAATGCTATGTTGATTAGTTCTGGATTACCACAGAACATGTGGGGAGAAGCTATTCTTTTCGCAAATTACATCTTGAATAAAGTGTTAAGAAAGAATATGGATAAGACTCCGTATGAACTTTGGACAAATCGGACACCCTCATATAAATACTTACGAATGTGGGGGTGTCTTGTTAAAGTTGTGGTGCCTCCTCCTAAGAAGGTCAAGATTGGACCTAAGACAGTTGATTGTGTGTTTATTGGTTATACACAAAATAGTAGTGCATATAGGTTCCTTGTGCATTATCCGAACACGATTATGGAGTTAGGAATGCAAAATTCTTTAAAAATATATTTCCTTGTAAGTCTCTTAAATAGTTAACTCCTATTAAATGGACAATGGAATCTTCTGCTTCTGACAGCAGTAAAGATCCAGTTGAAGAAGGTGAGAATGAGTCTAGACGGACCAAAAGGACCAAAACTTCTAAGACGTTTGGCCCTGATTTTCTCACATATTTGATGGAGAATGATCCTCAAAGCTATAAAGAGGCTATATCTTCTCCAGATGGTCATTTGTGGAAAGAAGCCATCAAAAGTAAAATCGATTTCATTCTACAGAATCATACTTGAGAGTTAGTAGATCTTCCACCGAGCTGTAAGCCTTTGGGCTACAAGTGGATCTTCAAGAAGAAGATGAAAGCGGACGGCTCCATTGATAAATATAAAACTCGGCTAGTAATCAAAGGTTATAAGTAAAAGGAAGGCTTAGATTACTTTGATACTTATTCTCCTGTGTCGAGAATAACTTCTATCCGGATGATAATTGCTATTGCGGCCTTGTGAAATCTGGAAATACATTAGATGGATGTAAAAACAGCTTTCCTAAATGGAGATTTGAATGAAGAAATCTACATGGAGCAACCAGAGAGGTTTACAGCTCTAGTTCAAGAAGAGAAAGTCTGTAGACTAGTTAAATCATTGTATGGTTTGAAGCAAGCACCGAAGCAATGGCATGAGAAATTTGATAATGCTATACTTTCTAGTGGTTTTAGAATCAACGAGTGCGACAAGTGTGTATATGTCAAAGACACTAATGATGGATATGTCATACTATGTCTATACGTCGACGACATTCTCATTGCCGGTAGCTCTGACAAGATTATCAAAGCCACTAAGAATATGTTAAACTCAAAGTTTGACATGAAATATATGGGTCTCGCAGACTAGGTTGTGTAATAACAATACTACAAAAGAATACTTACCCAAAATATATGATCCTTTCTTGAATGGACCCTATCGGAGAATGTCATTTTGGGAGTAAAAATTACTCGAACACCAAATGGACTTGTGTTATCTCAATCTTATTACATTGATAAGATACTAGATAAGTTTAACAAGTCAGATACCAGTGTGGTCAGGACTCCAGTGGATTTGAGTCTCCACTTATCCAAGAACACTGGTGATGGTGTATCACAGTTAGAATATTCTCGGATAATTGGGAGTTTAATATATTTAATGACTTGTACGAGATCGGATATAGCATACTCAGTTAGCAGATTGAGTCGCTACACGAGTAACCCAGGTGCTGTCCACTGGAAAGCCATTTTTAGGGTGCTACATTATTTAAGGCACACTCGTGATTTTGGACTGCACTATTCTAGATACCCTGCAGTAATCAAAGGGTATGCTGATGCAAATTGGATATCAGATATGTCAGATACCAAGTCTACTAGTGGTTATGTCTTCACTCTTGGTGGTGCAGCTGTCTCTTAGAAATCGTCCAAACAAACTTGCATCACAAGATCTACAATGGAATCAGAGTTCATCGCTTTGGACAAAGCAATTGAAGAAGTAGAGTGGCTTCGCCAATTTGTTGAGGATATTCCAAGATGGTTAAAACCTGTGCCTGCAATTTGTGTTTATTGCAATAATCAATCAACAATTGGCAGGACACAAAGCAATATGTATAATGGTAAGTCTCGCCATATTCGAAGACGACACAATACCATTTGACAACTACTCTCACAAGATATTATCACTTTGGACTACGTGAAGTCAAAGGATAATATTGCGGATCCGCTAACCAAAGGGCTAACTCGAGAGCTAGTTGTAAAAGCATCGAAGGGAATGGGCTTGCAGCCTATGACGTTGAAAGGTATCATGGTGGAAACCCAACCTAGCTGAATGGAGACCCCAGGATCTAGGTTCAAAGGGACAACTAACATGTATATCTGTGTAAATCACTGAGAATGTTCTCCTTCTGCTCATTCCTATGGTGCTCATAGTGATTCGAAGATGCAAGTTAAGCTATGCTTTTAATGACCATTAAGCGTTGTTGTGAAAAACTGAGTTAAGAGGTCACCTATGTGAGTGTGAAGTGGGGCCGCTTCTATAAGGATTGGCAAGGCTACATCCTTGAAAAAACACTTGCAGAACCAAGTGACGTGTTCATGGCCAAAACGAACACAACGGGAAGAACTATGCTGTGACTAGAATGGTCCTGTGTGAGATCTATTGTCTTAGTTTACACAAATGGTGAAACAGTTCAAGGCATGAGATCCACTGGTTTGCTAGTAATTCCCGATAGGTTTCACAAGGGAAGGTTCAAAGCTAAATGCTACCTATCCTATGCAGGATTGATTCGTTTTACTCTCTCTTTCCTCTTGAGTCTTAGTTTCCATTTTTAATTCATGTGGGGGATTGTTAGACTTGAATGAAAAATATTGAATAGAAGTAATGAAAAATATTGAATAGAAGTCTCTTCATATGTTGTAACTCAAGTCCCTTCATGTTTTTAACTCCTTTATCAATGAATGGTTTAACTCCTTGATTAATAAGCTAGCTTTTCCTCCATTGGTATAAATAGGAGTCTCTCTAGGTTGGAAAATCACAAGTAAAATGCAATCTTCTTCCTCTCAGCAACAATCTTCTTTTTCTCACTTTCAAGTTCTTCTTTATGCTTATAATTTCTTTGTAAGATAGAGTATATCATAGCTACTTCGCAAGCGGTTAACATAGTGCAGCGTGAACCGACAACCGATTGTATCCTGGGAATCGAACAGCGATCAAAACCTCTTGCACTCCGGTGAGGCGGCGAATTCGATTTAAGGAAACTGTGAATACACAGGCTTTCGGTTTGATTTTATTCTCTAATATATACCTACAATTTTATCGTCGGTCAACAAGAGCATTACTTTAAAGCATTAAAGGCAAAGCCTTTATCACCCTAATATTTTTGCAAAGGCCATTGTACAGCCAAATTTAACTTTAGGATCACTTCATCATACTTGTGTTTTTGTTACCATCATAGAACTCAAAGCAAAGAGAATACTCAATTTCTTTGACCCCCGGGCTCATAAGTAAGACACTGACCCTGAGCCTTCTGACCAATCTACATAAATAACTAAAGTTGCTACTTCACCAACTAATGGGCTCGTGGGAAAGGTGAGTTCTATAATAAAATCTGCCAATGCATGTCCTTCTATAGCCATTTGCAATTTGAAGTCAATGTCAACTTCATTCAACTCGATGACTTACTTCAGAAGCTACCTGATGTTTCAGCCTATACAGCACTAGCTTCAAAGGCTGGTTGGTCATTACTTATAAGTGGTGAGCTTGGAAATATTATCTTAGCTTTTTGATAACTACTTTAAATGCCAAAACAATTGCTCTTCTATGTTGTAGTTAACTTCTATCTCTCTTAGCACTTGGCTCATATAATACACTGATTTTTCCCTTTTGAAGATCTTTCAGCAAGACCACACTAACGACATGAACTAACACAGTTAGGCAAAGATAAAATTTATCACAGAGTTGGGTCGCGTTAACACTAGTGGTTCTATAGGGGCTGATTCAAATATTCAAATGATTCTTCATATTCCTTCATCCATGTAAAACCATGGATCCCCCGACTGTTTTGAAAAAAATGGTAGCACTTATCTACATATCAAGACATAAAGGGGTTGAGAACTGCTACCCTCTTGATCAATCATTTAACTTCCTTCTTGGTAGCTAGATTTTTCATGTCAAGAAGTACTTGTATTTTGTAGGGGCTGACTATAATCCTTTGATGAGATATCATAAACCCTTGAAATTTACCTTCAGATGTCCTAATTCATATTTTTGAGATTACATTTCACCTGTGCATCTAGACAACATCGAATACCTCATAGAGGTTAGCCATATGATCCCTTGTTGCTCTATTTTCCACCATCATGTCATTATGTAAGCTTTCAAATTCCAACAAATGAGACCATCAAAGACCCAATTAACCATTCTTTAGTACGTAGTACCTACGTTCTTTAAGCTGAAAGGTATAGTAGTGTGACAAAACATTCCCATGTCCCTAATAAAAAAAGGTCTTTTCTAGATCAGTCTCTGCCATAGGTATTTGATGGTATTGAAAAAAAAAATAATAAATAAATAAATAAATAAAAAGCATGGAAGAAACTGAGCTTTTCATGTTCAGTGGTGGCATTTATGAAATGATCTATTTGCAGGATAGATAGGAATCTTTAGTGCATGCTTTATTCAAATATTTGTAATCTATATAAATTCTTTATTCCCTATTGAACATCTTTAGTGATACAACATTTTCCAACCATTCCAAATATTACACCTCTCACATGAACTTGACCTCTAGTAGTTGTCGTACTCATACCTTTATGGTTATAGCATGTTTTCAATTTGGAGCAAATTATCTCTTCTTCTTCTTCTTTACTACTTTTACTCCCAAGGTAATTTCGAATACCTCATAGAGGTTAGCCATATGATCCCTTGTTGCTCTATTTTCCACCATCATGTCATTATGTAAGCTTTCAAATTCCAACAAATGAGACCATCAAAGACCCAATTAACCATTCTTTAGTACGTAGTACCTACGTTCTTTAAGCTGAAAGGTATAGTAGTGTGACAAAACATTCCCATGTCCCTAATAAAAAAAAGGTCTTTTCTAGATCAGTCTCTGCCATAGGTATTTGATGGTATTGAAAAAAAAAATAATAAATAAATAAATAAATAAAAAGCATGGAAGAAACTGAGCTTTTCATGTTCAGTGGTGGCATTTATGAAATGATCTATTTGCAGGATAGATAGGAATCTTTAGTGCATGCTTTATTCAAATATTTGTAATCTATATAAATTCTCTATTCCCTATTGAACATCTTTAGTGATACAACATTTTCCAACCATTCCAAATATTACACCTTTCACATGAACTTGACCTCTAGTAGTTGTCGTACTCATACCTTTATGGTTATAGCATGTTTTCAATTTGGAGCAAATTATCTCTTCTTCTTCTTTACTACTTCTACTCCCAAGGTAATTTCGAATTGAATTGATTTCGACTTTTAATGTGTTACGGGGTCGATTGATCGTTTCAAGTTGATCGAGGCAGAGTTGGGAATTGTGGAATCTACCTTCATCCCCTATCCTCTAAAAAATTTGAACGGTTGATAGTTGCTCATCAATTTTTCGAGGAGTTCGGATTGATGGCCCGAAGAGATAAGATATCATGTTTTTCTTACTAGATATAGGCTATAATTCATGCTGATAATGTTTTACCTTTGCAGAAAATTTTAAAAATGGAAGTACCATGTTCTAGACATAAGAAGGGGTTCAAGCCCTCATCTGCTATTGCCAAGTAGATAAAGGATAAAGTGGAAAGGGTTAGCAAGGAAGCTACTGACCATGAAGGTGAGGGACGACCCTTTCCAAGGACAAAGGGAAGAACAAGATAAAGGAGGTTTCCAAGAAGAAGTTTAAATACTCTACCACTGGGAAGAGGAGGTCCATAGTCAATCTCTCCCCTTGATCTAAAGTCCCTACGGGGATAAGTTAATAGGAATATCCATTGCTACAGTTAGAAGGGGCAAAAAGGCCCTTATTGATGGAGCCTACAAGGCAGGGGTCTTCAAAGAAAGGGAGGATATCGAGCGACATCTCAACAATTTTGGATGTGGCACTTCTCTGGACGAAGCACTCTTTTTTAAAAAGAAGCAATGAACTAGCTCTGGAGATTTCATGCTACCTCTAGAAGTTCAGATGGCTATTGTATTGTTCTATAAGTATTAGAAGGGTAGATGGAAGACATTCGCTAGGTCCAGCAATTCGACCAACATCATTGCTACAATGGTGAACAAAATAGAGAGGGCATTTGGGATGGCCAAGAGGCTGAAATCCTCTATAAAACCTTCAGAAAAAGGAACAAAGAGTTTTCCATCAAGACTTTCCAAATCGAGGAAGAGGCTAAGAAAGCTAAGCCGATGCTGAGGCCGTAAAGAGGCAACAGGTCGAGAAATCATGAAGCTTGCTTCTGCTTTGGCAGAAATTGAAAATTTGAAGAATGAAGTTGACTTACCCCAATGTGAATTGGCTTCCTCGACCAAATGAGTGGAGATTTCTAATGCACACCAAAAATTGGCTGCTGAGGCCTTGAAAATGTCAAATAAAGAAAATGTTGTACTCAAACAATGGGTAAAGGAGCTTGACTACAGAGTTGCTAGACTTACTGAAGAGGTAGAGTGAGCTTGGGAAAGCCTAATCGACTAGCAAAGATGTTGCGAAGCAGTATATTGCTAGCTTTCATTTAGCTGAGGAGTACCAACGTTTCGCCAAATATTGGAGGAGGTTTACGTATTTCAAGTTGACGGAATGATTGAGATACACTCGACTTTCAACACCGCCAAACTAAGGTCAAAATTCTATGAAGAGGGAGAAAATGGAAAGTCTGAGACTCCAACGAAGGGCAGCCATATAATAGAGCTTGAAGATGATACGGCTGGGGACAATGTGACTTCTGAAGTAGTCGACCCCAATGCCATCATTCTTTTCGTTGGTGCTTCTCCTCCTTCCTCACCTGTTTAGCTATTGGGCCTTTAATTTTCTTACTTTCGTTGTAAATAGCTTTAGTCCCATTGTAATTATGAATTTTTAATAAAACGAATCCTTCTCTTACATTCATGAAATTTTATTGAACTTCATTTCAATATTATTGCTTTTTGACATATTAATGCTTCCTACATGCTATGTCCTATAATAAGACTCCTTTCAAAAAAAGTTTTACCTTTAATAGGGCTTTGCCTATGTTTCGACTTTATCTTTCCTCATCAAGGGATTGAATGGCTCATCTATGTAGAGACTTTCCCTACATCTTTTGTCAATGGAAGGCATGTGCTATCCACTTCGGCGAAAATGGATGTGGTCCTCTTTGGTGTGACCATGCTTCCCTGCCTGGTAGATGGTTCATCCAGGTAAAGACTTCTCCCACGACTTTTGTCAATGGAGGACATACACATTTTTTTGAATAAGATGAGGCTATTTTTGTTGTGCATTCCAAGGATAAAGTTATAGATTTTCATCCAAATTTTCGATCTATAGGCATCAGGCCATAGCTCTTTTTTGATACGGTAAGGTCCCTCCCATTTGAGACCAAAAATCCCTACTCCGTGACTCTTTAGAGGAGAGGAATACCCTTCGCGGAACTAGATTGTTTATACGAAATGAATTCTTCTTGATCTCGGAATTGTAGTTTTGTTGGTAGATAGCTAATTTTATTTGGGATTCGTTCATCCTTTTATAGAGAAAATTGAGCTTGCACCTTCTCAACTCGTCATTGGGTGTTTCATTGAACTATAAGTGACAAGGAGAGAGTAAACCTACTTCAATTGGGCTCATAGCTTTTGCTCCATAAGCCATGAAGAAAGGAGTTTCTCCTATTGCAGTCCTGCCAGCATATTGAATGGTTCATAGGACCCGAGGTAACTCATAATCCCACGCTCCTTTCGAGGCATCCAACTTCATTTTTAGGGTGTATTTGATGGTTTTGTTGACGACTTCTACTTACCTATTAGCCTGAGAATGGTAGGAATGGAGAACTGCTTTTTAATTCATAGTACCTTGTATAAATCTCTGACTTTCTTGTTATCAAACTATCGTCCATTATCAGATATCATTGAGTGAAAAATGTCGATTCGATAAATAATGTTTGATAAGTGTATTTTTGCACACTTATTGGGCACTTAATTTGATATAATTATTAATTAAATGAATGAAATTCTACTCACAATTGTGTAATATTCACTTTTGTACGCTAAAAATTACTCAAGTAAAGAGAACAAGGAAAAAGAAGGAAAAATGGACTAAAAGCGTACAACATTTGTGACTTTGCGCCAAGGCAAAAAAAGTCAAAAAGCGAAGAACCTTGGGGTGCAATCTATGGAGGGCATAATTGAAAGAAAAGTCAAAATCTAGGGACCAAATTGTACAAGATCAAAGTTGAGGGACCTGATGCGCAATTATCCTAGGGATGGAGCTGTAAATTGACAAAAATTCTGTATTTTGGTTGCTGGACAGATTCTTGGGTGCTGCAGCATTTTATATTATTGAAAAAGAATCTTGGGGACCATTTTGTCTTATTTTCAAAACTTGAGGGACCAAGATCGCAATTTTCCTTAGGTTTTAATGTTAAAAAACAGCATCTTCATTCTGGACGCAACTTCATTTTTCATCTTCTACTGGACGATTTTGCTTCTTCATTTTTCTCATTTTCTTTTCTTTTCTTTTTTTCCTTTCTTTTTCTTGGTATTTTGGGTGCTAAATTTAGAACACAAAGGAGAAGACATCAAGGATTTGGCAAAACTCTTGGGGAATCAAGTTCATGCTTCAAAAAAGAGTTTTATCTATATCTTTGTATTTTCTCCATTATTTAGCCATACTTGTAATACATTGGATGAGTATTCTCCTTGATTATCATTTATTTAACATGGGCTAAGTATTTTGTTGGGATTTATGGTAGTAGCTTGACCTAGGTTTAATTGATTTTCAATATTTGCTATTTGATATTAAATTGCCCATTTCCATGTATTTCTATTATTGCATTTATTGCATTTTCATTTATGTGGCCAATGAATGAGTATGTTTCGTGAAGTATACATTGTTCGAGAGAAGATTGTACATTTTAGATCAAATGGTAGAAACCTTAGGTTTGTGTAGAGGATAGATATATACCTCTAGCCCTAGGTGACCCAATGAGCTATTTTCATAACAATTTAATGAGGTTGTTTGGTTGTAATCGACATAGAAATATAGTAGGTTAAACCAATCAATTAGGGTTAATTTCACTCGAGAGAGGTAATTAGCTAAAATTGAAAAATTGGGTCTAACATCGTAAATGAGTATTCGTTAATTGGCATGTGAAGAAATTAATTAGGTGACAGTTAAGCGAAACCATGAATCCCAACCACATTTTCTTCCAAAATTCCCAAGACTTTCTTAGTTTGTAGATTTTTTCGTATTTTTCTTAGATCAAATCTCTTATTGTGTGTTTGTTTATTTTCATTGTTAGAATTAAATTGATTAAAATTGTGTAATTTAAAGTCAACATTCCTCGAAGGATCGACAATCCGGACTTAAAATGTCTACTTTATTACTTGAACGCGACCCGCGCACTTGCGGTAGTATTTTAGCGAACAAATTTTTGGCGCTGTTGTCGGCGAATGTTTTATTTCAATTATCATCTTTTGTTGATTCTAATTTTTACAAGTTTCGTTCTCTTTTCTTTTGCATAGCTTTTATATATTTATTGTGTAATTAACTTTTAATTTATATTTCCTTAGGTCTTTGTTGGTGCATGCTTCGTTCGAGAAGTTTTGATCTTTTCGAGCTTGATCCGGATATTGAAAAAACTTTTCGAAGAAGGCGACGGGAACAAAGGGAATTGAGAAGGCAACAATTGATTGAGATAGCACACCAAGGAGGTAATTTGGAACATAATGCTCAATCGGAAAATGTTCCTTGAGGTGGCATTCCATCGGGTTTGGGTAACCAAGCGGGTAGAGCTCTAGAGCCTATTGTAAATGAGGAAGATATGCTATTTGGGGACTTCATGAACCCACCTGTAGTAGAGAATGAATCAAGTATTGTCTACCCTCCATATGGACATCCAAACTTTCAACTTCGTCCGGATGTTATTAGTTTGTTCTCCAATACCATTCCATTCTACGGAAGGATTGATGAAAATCCTCACTCACATGTTGCACGATTCATAGAGAATGTTGAAAATTTTAAATATGAAGGCGTAAATGTGGAGGCGATCCGGATGAGGTTATTTGTTCACACATTGAAGGACAAGGCAAGGGACTGGCTTGAGACTCTATCGCTCGGAAATATAAATAGTTGGTTGGAATTTATTCAAAAATTCACGACCAAATTCTTTCCACCCACCCGAGTAGCCAAACTCAAGCATGACATAACCACTTTCCAACAATCCGAATTTGAGAGCTTTCACGAGGCTTGGGAGAGGTTCAAGGATATGCTTCGAACATGTCCAAATCATGGAATCACAATGGGGTAACAAGTGAATTATTTTTATGCCGGGTTGACTCCTTCTTGCCGTTCAAATTTGGATTCATTATCTAATGGCTCAATTAAGAAGAAGAGTATTCGAGAAGCATATGATCTATTTAAGGTCATGAGTGAACAAAGTGCTATGTGGTCGGATAGAGGTTCACAAAGAGGGGTTGGTAGAGTTCGAGATGGTGAAACTTTCTCAATGGTTATAGCAAAGATCGACTCACTAGCAAAGAAGGTAGAAGGACTTTCTACATCTACCTCGAGCTCTCATCCCGCTCATATAGTACAATCCACCTATTTGTGATATTTGTGGAGCAAATCACCCAAGCCTGAGTTGTCCATTGATAGGTAGTGGTTCAGCATCTGCCGAGCAAGTGGCATATATTCAAAACTATCAATACCAAGGGTACAATCCTTATTCGCAAACTTCTAACCTCGATTGGCAAAATCATCCGAACTTTTCTTGTGGAAATAATCCAAATGTGCTCAACTCGATGCCACAAGAGAAAAAAGAAGGTTGGGAAGAGGCTATTGTTAAGTTGGCAAACCATCAATTGCAATATCAAGAACGCAATGATTCCTCTTTGAAAAACTTGGAACATCAAGTGGGTCAAATTGTCAAGTTTATCTCCGAAAGGCAATAGGGGGCATTGCCTAGCAACACCGAAACAAATCCAAGGGAGAATGTACAAGCTATTACCACTAGAAGTGGTGTGCAATTGCCCAAAATCACGGTGACATGCCGTAAGGGTCAAACGGGCAAGGTACTTATTAAAGAAGAAAGGATTATGCAAGAACCTGATCCAAAGGATGAGACACTAATTGAAGAAGAATCGGAGCCATCAACATCAAAGGCTCCAATACCGGTCAAAGCCTATGTGCCTCCTATTCCATTTCCACAAAGGCTTCACAAACAGAAATTGGAAGTTCAATTTGGAAATTTTTTAGAGGTATTCAAGAAGCTACACATAAACATTTTGTTTGCCGATGCATTAGGTCAAATGTTGAGTTATGTCAAATTTAAGAAGGACATTCTTTCAAACAAAAGGAAACTCAAAGAACATGAGACGGTAATGCTAACGGAAGAGTGTAGTGCTATCCTTCAAAATAAGCTACCACCGAAAATCAAAGATCCAGGAAGTTTTATTATTCCATGCACTATTGGAGATTTGAATTTTAGTAAAGCTTTATGTGATCTTGGCGCTAGTATTAATTTGATGCCTTTGTCTATTTTTAGGAAGCTGAGATTGGGAGAAGCCAAGACCACAACTATATCATTACAATTGGCTGATTGATCAATTAAATATCCTCGGGGTGTCATTGAGAATGCATTGGTCAAGGTGGACAAATTCATATTTCCAGCCGATTTCATAATTCTTGACATGGAAGAGAATCATGACATCCCTATTATTTTAGGACGACCATTTCTTGCCACCGATCGAGCTTTGATTGATGTGCAAGAGGGACAGCTCATTCTAAGACTCCAAGATGAAAAAGTTATATTCAATATCTTGAAGGCCATCAAGTATCCATCGGAATCTGATTCATGTCTTCGAGTAGATGTTGTTGATCATGTGGTTGCCGAGTCTTTTTACAAGCTTTCAAGGATCCTCTAGAAACATGTCTTGTTTGTCCTTCGGCTATCAAAGAGGAAGATCCTGAAGTTGAGCATATGGTACACTATTTGGAGGCTACACCTTCTCAGTCTTATAAGAGAGCACCAAATTATGAGGACTTGGAAAAGAGCTCTTCACCACCACTGCCATCTCTTCAGCAGGCACCTATACTTGATTTGAAGGCTCTTCCATCTCATTTGAGATATGTTTATTTAGGAGAGTCATCTATGCTTCCGATTATCATTGCTAATTCGTTAAATGAATTGGAGGAAAAGAAGTTACTTCGGGTGTTGAGGGAGCACAAGGGAGCCATTGGTTGGACTATTGCAGACATTAAGGGAATTAGTCCTTCACTATGCATGCACAAAATCCTTATGGAGGATGATTTCAAACCATCAGTGGAGCATCAAAGGCGGTTGAACCCCAACATGAAAGAAGTGGTAAAGTGGCTTGATGTGGGCATTATTTATCCGATTTCAGATAGTGCATGGGTGAACCCCATTCAAGTGGTGCAAAAGAAAGAAGGTGTCACAGTTGTGGAAAATGAGGATAATGAGCTTATACCTACTAGACCCGTGACCGGTTAGAGGGTATACATAGATTACAGTAAGCTTAACAAGGCTACAAGGAAGGATCACTTTCCTCTTCCTTTTATTGATCAAATGTTTGAGCGGTTAGCAGGGTATTTTCATTATTGTTTTTTAGATGGGTATTCAGGCTATAATCAAATTCTTATAGCCCCAGAGGATCAAGAAAAAACTACCTTCACATGCCCATATAGTACATTTGCATATAGAAGGATGCCCTTTGGCCTTTCCAACGCACCCGCCACTTTCCAAAGGTGTATAATGGCTATATTCTCCGACATGGTGGAGAAATGTATTGAGGTTTTTATGGATGACTTCTCGGTATTTGGGGCCTCATTTGACAGTTGTTTAAGCAATTTAGAGATGGTGTTGAAAAGATGTGAGGAGACAAATTTAGCACTTAATTGGGAAAAATGTCATTTCATGGTCCAGGAAGGCATAGTTCTAGGCTATCGAATTTCACGTAAAGGGATAGAGGTTGACAAGAAAAAAATCCAAGTCATTGAGAAATTACCTCCACCTACCTCAGTGAAAGGGATAAGGAATTTTTTGGGACATGCCGGATTTTATAATAGGTTTATCAAGGACTTCTCAAAGATCACAAAGCCACTTTGCTCCTTACTTGAGAAGAACACTCCATTTGATTTCTCTCAAGAGTGCCTCCATGATTTTAACACTTTTAAAGAGAAACTCATCACGGCTCCTATCGTTGTAGCTCCGGATTGGAATTTACCATTTGAGCTTATGTGCGATGCAAGCGATTATGCCGTTGGAGCAGTTTTGGGGCAAAGGAGAAATAAAATCTTGCATGTTATTTACTATGCTAGCCAGATTTTGACTGATGCTCAACTGAACTATGCCACTACTGAAAGAGAGATGCTCGCAGTGGTATTCGCATTTGATAAATTTCGATCTTACCTCATTGGATCGAAAGTGATTGTTTACACAGACCACTCAACCCTCAAGTATTTGCTAGTAAAGAAAGATGCCAAGCCTCGGTTAATTAGATGGGTCCTTCTACAAGAGTTTGACTTAGAAATTCATGATAAAAAAGGGACCGAAAATACTGTTGGCGTCGATCATCTGTCTCAACTTGAGCAAACCAAAGAGGTGGTGGATGGGGAGATAAATGAGGTATTTCCCGATGAACAACTCTTGCAAATTATGCATCTTCTACAAGCCACCCATATAACATGGTATGCGGACCATGTGAACTTTCTTGCTAGTGGCATCATTCCCCCGGATCTCTCTTACCAACAAAGGAAGAAGTTCTTTGCCGACATCAAGCATTATTTTTGGGACGATCCTTTGTTGTTCAAATGGGGTCCGGATCAAATTATTCGGAGATGTGTGCTAGAAGATGAAATGGAGCAAATCCTTGAACAATGTCATTCCTCACCCTATGGTGGTCACTTAGGGCTGTAAAAACCGCATCAAAGGTACTTCAATCCGATTTTTATTGGCCCACATTATTCAAAGATGCTCACACTCTTGTCTCCAAGTGCAACAAATGCCAACGCGGTGGTAATATTTCCAACCGAAATGAAATTCCTTTGAATTCTATATTAGAGGTGGAAATTTTTGATATATGGGGTATTGATTTTATGGGACATTTTCCCCCTTCATTCTCAAATTAATACATATTGGGAGCGGTTGATTATGTGTCAAAGTGGGTAGAAGCGGTGGCTTTGCCCACTAATGATGCTCGGGTGGTAGTAAACTTTTTAAAGAAAGATATTTTCTCTCGCTATGGCACCCCTCCGAGCTATCATTAGTGATGGAGGTAAACATTTTTGTAATCGCCTCTTCGACTTAGTATTGACCAAATATGGAGTAAAGCATCGTGTAGCCACTCCCTATCATCCCCAAACTAGTGGCCAAGTTGAAATTTCAAATTGGGAGTTGAAGAGGATTCTTGAATTGACGGTGAGTGCCTCTAGAAAAGATTGGTCTAAGAAATTGGATGATGCATTATGAGCTTATCGTACCGCATTCAAAACACTCATTGGTATGTCTCCCTATCGTCTTTTGTTTGGGAAAGCTTGCCACCTCCGAGTAGAACTTGAGCATCGAGCTTATTGGACAGTAAAAGCTTTGAATTTTGATGTGAAATTGGCCAGTGAGGAAAGATTGCTCCAATTAATGAACTGGATGAAGTCCGCCTTGACTCTTATGAGACTGCTCAAATTTATAAAGAAAAGACAAAGAAATGACATGATAAACACATTGTGAAACGTGAGTTCTTTGTTGGGCAATAAGTTCTTCTCTACAATTCTCGACTCCGATTGTTTCTTGGAAAGCTCCGCTCGAGATGGTCCTGTCCTTTTACCATTACTAAGATTTTTTCACGTAGAGCAATTGAACTTCGTCATGAGGAAAAGGGAAACTTTAAGGTTAACGGGCAACGATTGAAACCATACTTTGGAGGTGATTTTTCTAAGGAAAAGTCCTCCATTCCTCTTGCCAATTTGGAGTGAACAAGGCCTATAGTCGAGCTAGGGACTATAACCAAGCACTTGTTGGGAGGCAACCCAACTTTCTTATCCTTACACTTTTGTTTATGTTACTTGTGATTAATACTTTTATTATTACATTTTGAATTAATACAATTCTTTTGTAGGTCAAAATTTTTGAAATCCTAGCCACCCATAGATCTCAACAAGTTTGGGGATGCATGGTCCACTAAGTCATAAACCAAAAATTCATCTACAACATCCTTCAACAAACACCTAATTAGGGAAATTTCGTCAACCCTCTCTCCTTATTTTGTATTTATGCACACATTGAGGACAATGTGTGGTTTAAGTTTGGGGGTGATTGTACTTTAATTGGTGATATTGTGTTGATATGTTAGATAGCCTCGTCGATTTTGCATGGTTTTGATGTTTGAAATTGTTATTGATTCATGAGTTATGCATACATGACCAAATATGCTATTTGTGCATAATTTTTTCAAAAAAAGTGCTTATCTATTGTGAGATTTTGAATTACTTTGAGCACAATAGTCATGATTAATTGTTATCTAGATGTGGAAAATTTTTTATTGAAGGATATATTTTTGAATTGGTTGAACTAGGCCGTGACTTGTGAGTTGTTTGGAAATTTTTATTAATCTATATTCTCTTTTCTTTCACTTTACTAAATTGTGAGATAAGTTTGGGGTGGTTGAGCCGGTGAAGGAGATTATCTAGAAGTGTGTGATTCCGTACATGTTGAAAATATTTGTGTGGAGTGTCTTTTGCCTAGTATAAGCTAGGTAATGACCGTATGCTAGGGATCTAACTCCCATTTTTGTTGTGTTAAAAAAAAATGAAGTTATTGTACTTGTTGAATCTTGGGCCTCACTTTGTAGCCTTTTTTACTCAAGTTATTAAGTTCATAGGGGTATTTTGAAATCAGGTACCCTTTGGCCTAAACAACCAAAGAGTTATCGACCTAAAGCTCACTACAAGGGTCAAGAAGAAAGGTTAAGGGAGTGAGGTAAAACATGAGATTCGGCTAAAAAGAAAAAAAAAAGAGAAAAAATGTTATTGATATTTGGGCTTAGATAACTAGTGAGTTTGAATTGCTTAGTATAAACTTGAATGTGAGAGGACTCATTAGTAGAGAATCATCACATGACTAGAGATTAATATTACCAGTTGGACCCAACCGAACTAGAGCGGGAAAAGAAATGAGTGAATGGAGAGCAGCCTTAAATTTACACCTCGGGGGAAGAATTGTAATATCTATTTGAGGAGTGTAAATTTCACGAGTGGGAAAGGAAATATTTGACCACAAAGGGTCATGTTGGAGCCAATTTGAAGATTTTTCCGTCTTGACAAATTTTTTCCTAATTTAGATAATGATTGAAAGTAACTTTACACACGCACACCGATCGAACATTGGATAATCTTAAATTATTTTTGCTAGCATTATTTGGAGCATATTTGTGAATTGATTATACAATTTTACACTCATTGATATTTTTGGCAAGCTATTTAGTGTGTTGACCATTATCACTTTTATTTGATTGTGTGGTAGATAATCTTGCTCGAGACGAGCAAGAGTTTAAGTTTGGAGTTTGATAAGTGTATTTTTGCACACTTATTGGGCACTTAATTTGATATAATTATTGATTAAATGAATGAAATTCTACTCACAATTGTGTAATATTCGCTTTTGTACGCTAAAAATACTCAAGTAAAGAGAACAAAGCAAAAGAAGGAAAAATGGACTAAAAGTGTACAACATTTGTGACTTTGGGCCAAGGCAAACAAGTCAAAACACGAAGAACCTTGGGGTGCAATCTATGGAGGGCATAATTGAAAGAAAAGTCAAAATCTAGGGACCAAATTGTACAAGATCAAAGTTGAGGGACACGATGCGCAATTATCCTAGGGACTGAGTTGCAAATTGACCAAAATTCTATATTTTGGTTGCTGGACAGATTCTTGATCGCTGCAGCATTTTTTTATTTAAAAAGAATCTTGGGGACCATTTTGTCTTATTTTCGAAACTTCAGGGACCAAGGCCGCAATTTTCCTTAGATTTTGATGTTAAAAACAGCAGCTTCATTCTGGACGCAGCTTCAGTTTTCATCTTCTGCTGGACGATTCTGCTTCTTCATTTTTCTCATTTTCTTTTCTTTTCTTTTTCTCCTTTCTTTTTCTTGGTATTTTGGGTGTTAAATTTAGAGCACAAAGGAGAAGACATCAAGGATTTGGCAAAACTCTTGGGGAATCAAGCTCATGCTTCAAAAAAGGGTTTTATCTATATCTTTGTATTTTTTTCATTATTTAGCTATACTTGTAATACATTGGATGAATATTCTCCTTGATTATCATTTATTTAACATGGGCTAGGTATTTTGTTGGGATTTATGATAGTAGCTTGACCTACGTTTAATTGATTTTCAATATTTGCTATTTGATATTAAATTGACCATTTCCATGTGTTTCTATTATTGTATTTATTGCATTTTCATTTATGTGGCCAATGAATGAGTATGTTTCGTGAAGTGTACATAGTTCGAGAAAAAATTGTGCATTTTAGACCAAATGGTAGAAATCTTAGGTTTGTGTAGAGGATAAAAGTTTCTTCAACCTACATCACCTCTTCACCTTTAGAAGTGGATGGGCTGTAGAGGTGTTCTATAAGTATGATAGTGAGTAATACAGAATGTTTGTTGCTTGCTAGTTTCGAAAGCGTCGACATGAGAATTTTATGTCCTTGGGATTTGTGCCTACTTGAACTTTTCGAAGGATGGAACAAATTCCCTTACCAACTTTAGGTACGCATCCATATTCTTGTCTTTGGTTGAGAAATTGTCGTTAACCTAGCTATCAACTAGTTGGAAGTCACTATAAAAATTTATTCTATTTACTTGCATCTCTCTTGCTAATCTGAGACCAGCCAGATAGGTCTCGTATTCTACTACATTGTTGGTGGCCTTAAACCCAAACATTACTGCACAATTGAGTGTGTGTTCCTCTGGACTAACCAAGACTACTCCCGCATTAGAGCCTGCATCCCCGTAGGAACCATCGACAAATAGCTTCCAGGTAGAAAGCTCGACGGTTTCCATTTATTCTTCCATTTCTGGAAAGTTGGCAAATTCTAACCCAAAGTTTGCTAGGGCTTTACCTTTGATGGCTATCATTACCTTAAAAACAATGTCAAACTTATTGAGTTCCACAGCCATTTTAATCTTCCTTCCAAATGCGTCAAGTTTCTAGAGTACTTGTTTGAGTGGGAAATTTGTTAACATTTGAATGGTATGGGCCTGGAAGTTTGAACTCAACTTCCTAGAGACAATCATCAAGGAAAATGCTATCTTCTCCATGTCAGAGTAGCTGGAAGTTGGTGATTACCTTCCATCATAATTGTAGGGGCTCGTTGGGCTTAGCTTTGGAGAGAATGGAGCTTGTCCCAAGTACTTTTTCAGCTCTTATAAGGCCTCTATACACTTCTCCATCCACTGGAACCTTTTTACCCCCTTTAGAACTTTGAAGAAGGGAAGGCACTTATCAATTTTTTTTTAGATAAAGCACCTTAAAGTTGCCAACACCTAGTGAGGCTCTAAACCACTTTAGATTTTGGGGTGACCTCATTTTAATTATGGCTTTAATTTTCTCTAGATTAGCTTCTATCCCCCTTTGATTGACCATATAGCCTAAGGACTTTCTTGAAGTAACTCCAAAAGTGCACTTGAGAGGGGTTTAGCCTCTTTCTGTACCTTTTTAATGGTCAAAAAGCTTTGTCTAAGTGCTTCACACAGTCCTTTGTTTTGAGGTTCTTCACTAACATATTGTCCATATATACCTATATTGTCTTACCTATAAGATCAACGAACACTCTATTGATGAGTCTCTGATACGTGGCCCCTGACATTTTTCAACCCGAATGGCATCACTTTGTAGCAGTAGAGACCACGGTCCGTTATGAAGGATGTGTGCTCTTCATCAACTGGGTACATGTGGATTTGGTTGAAGTCTGATTAAGCATCCACGAAGCTCAATAGTTCGTGCTCGGCTATAGAGTCAACAAGCTAGTCTATTTGTAGCAGTGGAAAACTATCCTTGGGACAAGCTTGATTGAGATTGAAGAAGTCGACACAAACTCTCCACTTGCCATTATGTTTCTTGAGAAGGATAGGGTTAGATCCCTACTTTGGATATGTTGTTTCTTTGTTGAAATAATTGTCAATCAATTTCTTCATTTTATCCTACAAGACCTCGTACCTTTCTAGTTGAGGGCCCTTTTTTCTGTCGATGCGGGGAAGACTTAGGATTAATTTTTAGGTGATGGCAACTTATTTTTGGGTCTGTGTCAACCATCTCCTCATACCTCCAAGCAAAGATATCTAAGTTTTCACATAAGAAGCGTGTCAACTCCTCCTTAACCTCAGTTGACATGTCCTTTCCAACTTGCAAAGATTTGGAGGGAACTTGGGGATCCATTAGAAAACATTCTAACTCATTAACCAGGGTTGTTCAAAGTTTGCAATCGATGATGCGAGGATCCAGTTCATCAAAGTTAGCCGCTTCTTCAACAACTCTCCCATCTTCAAAGACATTTATTATTCCAATGAGAGTTTCTTCTTCAAAAGATTTTACTATTTAGATGTTTTTCTTTGTTCAGGGGCATCGTTCATGTCAATGTATATCAAAATTACATTTAGATCCTTAGGTTCTGCTTTCCTAAGAGAGTTTAGATAGCATTCCCTTGCACTTATTTGGTTGCCTTTGACAGTAGCGATGCCATTTTTTGTAGGGAATTTCATTCAAGGTGATGGATGGATGTAATAGCTCATATCTTCTTTAAAAGTCGGTCTTCCTAAGACCCCATGATGTGAACCCAGATAGCTAGATTGCTATTAGATCCACCAAAAAATTACACAAATCCTAAGAAAGCCAAAAATCAAAGTTTAGGACTCAATTCACAAATTTGCTGACCAAACAACCAATAGTATATTAGACTATTGACCATTTGATCACGAAACTTATAAATTTAATCCGGATTTGGATCTAACACAACTAATTAATGAATCAAACAACTCCAAGGTAACAAAGACACGAAGAACCTTTTGATTACACAATTAACTGAATCTTACCCGAGTTTTAAACGCCACAAGATCGCGAAATCTTGATAAATTCGGTTGTTCCACACAAGAACAAATATTGGATGCGAAAAAGCCTCTCGAACTAATTCTCAAAATATCAAAGTCTGAAAATTACAAAGAATGAAATAGTCTTATTTATACTAAAACCTAGAAAATAATTAAAAAGGAATTAAAATCCTAAAAACCTATTTTTAAATTAAGTAAAATACATCCCAAATAACTAAAGATATTAAAAATAGTAGAATCCTAATTAAATAAGTAGACAAATCCTAAATGAACACAAAACTGCCGGCCAACATGGAATTCTATCAATTTTTGGTAACTTCCACAAAACTGGAACTTTCTGTCGAATTTATTGAAGCATGGATCATATTATTCCCTCCATCTTCGAAAGGATTCATCCTCGAATTTGCACCTAGTTCAAATACTTTGTATCTTCCATTTGCTTGATCAGTGTTGAACCCTTGATTGAGCTTCATGTACCCCGCTTTGCAATGGTTGATTGATTCATCTTCAATGCTCCAAAGTTGTTCCATTTGTTGTACATCAATGAGTGATTTCTCATGCAATAAATTTTTATGTTCCTATAACAAGGAATATTTCCAACTAGGGAGGGATATGTTAGCCTTCACCAACTCTCTTCCACCACCAAGCTCACTCTTCTTTGCATATAAGCTCCCCTTTCGTTTTTCTTTCATTTTTCCCTCATCGCCTTTCAACCTCAACTGATCATCATACACTTGTGGTGTCAAAGGGACAAGTGTAATTGTTTTCCCATCCATGTCAAAGCTGTACCTATTTCTAAATCCATCATGCTTCACCTTCCTGTCGTATTGCCAAGGCCTACCTAATAATATATGCCCCGCATCCATAAGCACAACATCACACAACACTTCATCCTTATACCTCCCAATTGACAAATTCAATAACACCATCTTGGTCACCTTAACCTCTCATGATCATCCAATCACTATAATCTATATGGTTTTGGGTGTTTAATTGTGCTTAAACCTAACTTCTCAATAAATGTAGTACTAGCTAAATTTGTGCAACAACATCCGTCAATTATTAAATTACATACCTTATTTTCCACATGGCATCGGGTGTTGAAAATATTCTCCCACTGTTACTCCTCTTCATCCACCTTGATTTGCGAATTGAGTGCACACATCACTACCAATGCGTCCCCTTCAACTGGATACTCCACCCGTCATCATCACTAACATCTTCTAACTTGGGCATTCCATCTTCATCACTGTCACTCACCACTTCCCCACTGTCTTTCAAAATCATGGCTCGTTTGTTTGGACACTGGAAAGCAATGTGTCTTGTCCGCAAGCACTTGAAGCACTTGATGTCCCGATTCCTAGGTTACTGTGGTTCCGTCTTTGGTGCAACCTTGCCAGCGTTGTTATCCTTTCCCCTAGGTGGTTCAATTTTATTGTTGATAACAGCCCCATCAACCTTCTCTTCATCCCACCTAGACTTCCAATATGAATCAAGCCCCTGTTGATTACTAGCTCCCCTTTTTTTCTTCAACCACCTCTCAACCTTCATTGCTACATGCAACATATCTTCTAGTTCCACATAATACTGCAATTCAACAACATTGACGATATCCCTATTCAACCCATTCAGGAATCGTGTCATGGTGGCTTCCCAATCATCTTCCATATTAGCCTGAATCATTAGAATTTCCATTTCTTTATGGTAATCCTCCACACTCCTCGACCCTTGGTACAACCCCTGCTACCTTTGATGAAGCTTCTTATAATAGTGGCGAGGCATAAACCGTTTTCTCATCATCGCTTTCAACTCATCCCAAGTAGTTATCAGCCTCTCCCTATTCCATTGCCGTAAAGTGACCACTTAATCCCACCAAGTGATAGCGTAATCACTGAACTCCAAGACTGCAAGCTTCACTTTCTTCTCCTCCGAGTAGTTGTGGCACTCAAATATCAACTCCACCTTTTTCTCTCACTCAAGAAATGCCTCTGGGTCACTCCTGCCTCGAAATGTCGAAATTGACATTTTAATGCTACCCATACCTCCATCACCGTCGTCTTCCCCATAGTTTTTACCCCTTCGTTCAAACCTACCACCTCTATTCTTCATCTGTCACATCTCTACTTCTTCAAATTCATCACCATCCCATTCACTGTCATACTCGTATTCATTTTGCATATCCACCCTAGGCTCTCATCTAGCCGGCCTCCTAGCATGTGGTATGTCTACCCGTTGACCCTGGCTAAGCTTTGTAATCATAGTGTCTAGCCTGTCCAACCTATTTTCCACACTAATTATCATGCCCTCAAATCTGTCATGTTATTTTGATTTCTCATCCTGTTCGAAGTGGATCCTTCCCGTTCTGACATTCTCACAAATTTTCTGCCTCACCAAAATTTCATTCGGGAATCACTCAATATTAGGCATTACCTTCAATTGAACTCACCATTCAACCTTTTACCTCTTAATTGCTTCCAATCAATGATTTCAAGAACAATTACTCGGAGTAAAATTGTGGGGGTAACAATTGAATTGTGGAAGATTCAAGATTAGAAGGTTGAAGGACTGAGAAATTAAATACAAATTTTGGAGGGACCAAAATTTTTTTTAAAAAAACCCGCGAGAAGTAGCTAGGGTACAGAAAAGTACGTGAACAGTAATTTTTTTTTTTTTTTTTTTTGCAAAAACACAAAAGAAATAAACTATCAAAGACAAAAAGATCTAAGACTCAAAATTAATGGGAAACACAAAGAACACTGAAGAACAAAAAAAAGACTCCAAAATAAGAAGAGAATAAAAAACAAAGGGATATAACTTTGATTTTGGTGCCTAAACTCCGATACCACCTGACGTGAGCCCGGATAGCTAGATCGCTATTAAACCTACAAAAAATTACACAAACCCTAAGAAAGCCAAAAATCAAAGTTTAATATTCAATTCACAAATTTGTGGACCAAACAACCAATAGTATATTAAACTATTGACCTTTTGATCACGAAACTTATAAATTTAATCCGGATTTGGATCTAACCCAACCAATTAATGAATCAAACAACTACGAGATAGCAAAGACCTGAAAGGCCTTTTGATTATACAATTAACTGAATCTTATCCGAGTTTTGAGCACCACAAGATTGCGAAATCTTGATAAGTTCGATTATTCCACACAAGAAAAAATATTGGAAGCGAAAAAGCCTTTCGAATTAATTCTCAAAATATCAATGTCTGAAAAATACAAAGAATGAAATAGTCCTATTTATACTAAAACCTAGAAAATAATTAAAAAGGAATTAAAATCCTAAAAACCTATTTTTAGATAAAGTAAAACACGTTCCAAAAACTAAAGATATTAAAAATAGTAGAAATCCTAATTAAATAAGGAAACAAATCCTAAAGGACTACAAAACTATCAGCCAACATGGAATTCTATCAATTTTTGATAACTTGCACAAAACTGGTACTTTCTGCCGAATTTATTGAAGTGCGGGGTCATATCACCCCATGATAGGAAGACCAGTTGTTTTCTACTTGAAATTTCATAAAGTGATGAGCAATTAATAGCGCCATTCCCATCTCCACCACTAGGTGATTCTTCTCCTTGGATGATTATGTAGCCAGTGAACCCGTACAAATGGGAGCTCATGGGGGTTAACTCATGATCCACTTCCATCTTAATGAAGATCGCTCCAAATATGATATTGACTGAACTCCCATTATCCACTAGTATTCTTTTGAGGCCATTTCATACCACGACGACCCTCACTACCAAGGCATCACAGTGTGGATAGTGTAAGCCAACCTCATCTTTTCGTGTAAATGTAATGGAATATACCCCTCTCCTAGCTAGGGATCGATTGTTGTTGACTATAAAGCTTGTCATGGGGATCTCTGGCCTTTCTTACATTATTCCTTTGTGAATTCCTGGTTTTTCCTTCGACGTATGGACCTCCAAAATTGTATCTATCTTTTGAATGGGCTAGTGGCCTGCGTTAGCTAGAGGACTTTTCATTTGTCTTTGGTGTTCGCTTGGCCTTTCCCTATCATTTTCTCGTCTCTGAGGAACATTAGTTCGAAGTGGGTGCGTTGCCTCATCTTTCCTGTGCTATCGATCTTGCCTAGTAGGAAGAACATTTCATGGGGGTTTATTCCTTACTTGATTGTTAGGTCGAGAGTGCAATGTAATATCCTTCCAATCAGCTGTGCAATAGCTATAAGAGTGGTGGTAGGTGTAGTAGAGGGGTAGGTGTAGTAGAGGGGTGCTTTGTCCCTATTTAAAGGTTCAGCACTTCGCCCTCTGCCCCTTCCACTCTGAGGAAATCTTTGGCTGACCTTTGGTAGTGAATCTCAACGTCGGGGTTTACTTCCTTATAGGCTAAAGTAGACACTGTATTTAGTGTTGTTGCAACTAGCACTTGTCCTGAGTTGAGGGTGGTTGACCATCTGACCTGGTAATCCATCGAATGGGACTTTAGACCTCTTCTTTGTTGTCTTTGAAGAGTTGGGAGTCCTCGATTGACCCTCTTGCAATGATTTTTTAGTTTCTCATTGATAATTTTGCGCCTTATCATTTCTAGTAGAGTATTATAAATGGTAGGGTCCTTATTCTGCACGTCTCTCCGAAATAGAGAGTTCATGTCTAGTCCTCATCTCAAAGCATATAGTACTTTCCTATCCGTGACTTGTACACAATAATTCATTTTGTCGGTGAAGCACATAAGAAAGCTTTCTTGAAATCTGGTAAACTTCTAATATTTCTTTCTGGAATCTTGGTATACCATACTTCGGCCGCTCCTCTCTCAAAGTTAAGTGAAGAAGTCTATATTTTACCATAGGAAACGAGCGTCTCAAGCTCATAAGAGTTTTGAAGTTGTTGAGGTACTTCACGGGGTCACATTTCCCATCATAGACAGTGCCAATTTGTTGACCTCGCTTTCCATGGGGATGATGTGAACAATAGATACCGAGTCTATTCATGTCTAGACGAGCAAATTTCAACACTTTTTAATGGAGAATGGGGTCCCAAAGTGTAATTGTTCTTGAACATGAGAGATGTCTTAAGAAACGAGAAAAAAAGTTTGACACCGGCTGCAAATTTATGGGTAACTGTACATTAAAGGTCAATCACAAACAACTCAACTAAAATAATGTTATCTAATCTTAAACAAGCTTGAACATAAACAAGAGAGAAGAAACTATAGTTTTCTTTGTGTAAAGAGTTGCGTTAGGTTCAAAGTGATATAATGTTTACTATTTATAGTAATACAATATTGATCTTCACCGTTGGATGAAGTGCACGTGGCTGCATCTGACTCTCTGGATGTCCTATCGTGGCTCTCCCATCGCCCATTTATCGTATATGGCACTCGAGTGTGTGGGGGAAGAGGAGCCTCCCTTTGGATTATATCAGTGTACATAAGTAATTGGGCTGACAAGATTTGACTTCATTAGACTTCAAGTGGTCATATCAATAATTCACCAGATACTATGATCTCTTTGGGAACCGCTTTTAATTTGAAGCCCTTGGAGGAAGGAGTTCAGGATGGAGGATCTTCGTGATATAGTGGGCTTTGACCGTTTGACTTTGATCAACCTTTGACTTTTCCTTTGATTGATATCTCCGCGTGGTAGCAGCAGGTGCTTGGGATAGATTCCTTAGTCACAAGGCATAACATTCAAGTCCTCATTATCAAAAATAATATCTTGACTAAACCTATTGTATCTCATCAATGAACTGGGTCGGGTATAGTTCTTTCTTGTTGAGTTGGAATCACCCCTACTACGTTTCCACCCACTATCACATTTATTGCACTGGGCGTAGGTGGTAGAGGTTGTTCCTCAACTACTTAAGAGTGCTAGGTGTCGATTGTTAGGTTCTACGGTACGTCAATCGCTACCAAGCTTGTAGCTCGTTCGATCCTCATTCGGTACTAGAAAATATAGCGACTACTACTTCCATCATCATAGTCATTTAGGATGGTATAACAATTTTAAACTTTCAAATAGTTTGCTGCCAATCAGTCTAATAAAAATTTCGTATTATAAAAATTTTAAAATTCATACTTGGATTGTTATTTTGTTAATTAAAAATATTTTTGTAAAATTTCTTTAAAGAGTTCCTCTGTTTTCATCTACTATTGATGTCTGATGTGTCTGCTAAAATCAATTGGTACTACTAGTTGTAGGATTTTAAATTTAGTTATCATTGGTCATTACAATACTTAATTTTTATAATGTTGTATTAGTTTATTTCTTATCTGATAGGTTTTCTACTTCTTTACGGAAATTTATTTCTTTTCATTTTAGGGGATTAAGAATTTTTTATTATTATTTTTATTTTACAACTGTGAATTACTTAAAAGTTAGGTCACATAACTAAAAATTGACAATATTTAAAACAATATTTGTCAATGTAATTCGAAAACTTACAAAGTACTCCTTCAAACCAACATGTTAGAAAATAGATAATATTTAGAATTCCATTTAGATACGGAAGTTCTATTAGGTGACTCCACAAAATTAATATTTTCTTTCTATATCCATATTTCCTATACAAAATAGTAGCTCTGTCTTTTTTTCTTTCTAATTAAAATATGAAATACGAAATTAATCATATCAAGAAACATTGTAGTTTAGGTTGTGTCAAGTCAAGGAAGCATCAATAGACTTCAAAACATTTGTGAGCCATCATTCGACTTTCAAAAGTCGATCCACGTCCATCACCCATTAGAATTTCATTTATTGTCCTAGAGAAAATTGCCTATGTGACACAACAGACATAATTTACACGTGGCATAAATTGTCATTAACATCCAATTAGAAAATATTTTGACAAATGTTGTGATGAAATTCAATTATTTTTGGAATTTTTTTTTTGGGAACAATTAACTCATTTCCTCAATGAATTTATATAAATGATTTAATTTTTAAATTTTTTATTTAGGAATTTCCTTTTTTAAAAATTGTAATATCGCGAAGGATGTTTTATTTTTTATATTAGTTAAACGATATTGGGTTAAGTATAACGGTGCAAGTCAAGATTAAGATTTATGCATAATTAAGAAAAGGACATGCCGTGAGGTGGGCATTGGCATAAGGAGAGGAAGTTTTATATGTATCTTAAATAAATTTAAAGATAATTTCAATCTAAAAAGTGCATATTTAGTCCACAAATTCAATCTAAAAAGTGAATAGTTAGTCCACCGCTAGTCACATTTTCGAATACAAGTATAAAATTTTCTAATATTAGTCGATCCACGATTAATGAAAAATGTATAAAATAATTAAAATGTATCCAAGTTGAGATAAAAGGATTCTCTTGTTCATTTTACCTCCCCTACTTATGAGATCATATGCAGCAATGGAAATATATTCATTTTTGCATCCCTCTAAAATGTTGTTTAGTTGAGTAATAAATACGCACTTTTTAACTTGAAATTATCGTTGAATGTGTGTAAGATACATTCAAAATTTATCCCTTTTTATGTCCGTGCTCGTACCACATCGAGCCATTTTCTTGGGCGCAATTCTCAATCTTGACTTGTATTCTTATACTTAATCGAATTTAACATAAAAATAACTGCTCAAGATTAGTCAGACAAAACTTGGACCCTTGAGTTATCAAAAAAAATAAAAAATAATAAAGATCATCTGTTAAAGATATTTGTTATAACTTGAAAAAAATAATACTTAAATCATTTTTTTTTGTTTTTTGGTAAATTGATTGAGGAAATGTGTTAATTGCAAAAAACGGATGAACTTTGGATCGCGTCAAGTGGACCTCATTGAACTTTATAATGATAAAGAAATTTCACCAAATTTTATCAAAATACTGTTCATTCATCACTTGTTGGGAGAACTGAACAAGAAGTAGTGCAAATTCCATCGGCCACGTAGGTAGTTACATTTAAGCCAACAATTAGAATCCTAAAGAGCTATGGACGAAGATTAACTTTTGAAAATTTAGGGAGAGACTTATAATGAATTTCACTAATGTTTCAATAGCATAATCTAAAGTAAAATGATTTTTGAAACTACTAACTGAAAAAATGCAATATATAGCAAACATTAGATTAATTTTGGACTTAAGGGCATATTAATTAAACATCGATACTATATAAATCGAAAATTTTCAGTTTTGGTATCACCTAGCTTATAATTCATAGGATGCATGCACTGAGAATGCTCTTGTCTACTAGAGATTACCTCATCTTATTATGGCTCCGTTTGGAAGTGATTTTGAGAATTAATTTTGTGATCGTTAGGAGTAAAGTGGGGATCACATGTGAGAAAAGAAGTCAAATTTTATGATTGAAATAATGAAATAACGGCCAAAAAATCAATTTTTTGAGGTGAAAAATCACTCCAAAACAAGCTCATAAATAAAGGCAATGAAAGAAGATGTAAATTTGCAAAATCTCAAAACTATGTGGTCAAATCGAAACTAATCCTCAAAATTGGGGACTCAAATTGAAATTTACATTCACATTACAGATTCAAATCAATCAGGTTGGGGACAGAAAGCAAGGAATCTAGTAGAGAAAGACAGAAGGAAAATAAAAGAAAAATGGGAATCAGATTCATTCTAATGGTGAATAAGCAAGGGCAGACCCGTTTAGCCCAATATTATGAATATCTAACCCTAGAAGAACGCCGAGCACTTGAAGGTGAAATAGTTCGCAAATGCCTTGCCCGCACTGAGCAACAGGTGTGCGTTTCTGATGTGAATAATGTACATTATGTGCAGAAAATTTCTTGTTCGTGGTTGTAAATTGCGATATCCACGTTAATTACATTAGTGATATGAATGAGTTAGTGAATTTTTAATTTATTCTAAATGTGTATAATTTAATTTGGTGATGAGCCGTAGAAACTTGGCGAATCAAATTTTTGGTTATAAAACTGCCCTAAATTCGATCTCATGCACAATCTTGTGTAAAAAAGCAGACTTTTAATTATTATTGCAGGGTGTAAATTACGATATCCCCATTAATTCGATTAGTATTATGAACCCGAGTCAGTGAATTTTAAATTTATGTGAAACAGCTATGCTTTAATTTGGTGATAAGTCTTAGGAACTCAGGTGGATCAAATTGTCGATTGTATGGATTTATAAAATATCAATATATGGTGAAAGCATTGATATCCAACATAAAAAAAATAAAAATAAAAATAAAAAAAAATAAAAAATAAAAACTAGTCTTAAGCTAGAATGAATATGAAAGTTGTACTTGGTGACATTTAATCCAGAGTTTCCTAATTTTTGTTTTCAAGAAATAAGTTGAAATTAAATTGAAGCCTAACCATGGCATCAAGTGGAGATCAACTGCATGGTAGAACATGTGGAAAAATGCAATGTATTACTTTCTAGGAAATTTGCTGTCAGAACTAGCAATTTCGATCCAAAATAGCAATACTGAAATTCTTTGCCCGAAAAGTGATGATCATTTAAACCTTTTATTTTTATTTTTATTTTTATTTTTTTCTGAGGAAATTTTCTCCACTTGCTACAATCTGATTACATTTTCTACTATCTTAGGTTGAGTCTACATGGTTTGAGAAGTTGTTCTGTATTCATGTTGACTATAAAAATTTTGAACCTCAATTAGTGGACTGTGGACCTAACTGATTGTGTACTCACAGATGCTCAGTATTTGTCGTAGAGTTCTGCTCGTAAGATGTAAAAAAAGTACACCAAAAGTTATGAACTGAAATATATTTCCCTCTAGTTGCAAAGTTAGTGGACAATCTGAAAACTACTGCTTTTAGTTTTTGGATAAATCTATGTTAAAGCTAAATCAATTTGTGCCATTACTAGGCTATGGCTTCTTGTCCCATATTCTCATTCATATGATACGCTTCTCTATATTGTTTCCGTATTATTTGCTCGATTTGAATGGTGGAAAGCTTGGTGACCTTTAGACCACCAGTTGGTGGCTTTTTTCTTATAATACTAAGCTGTTTGTGGACTATAACGTTTCATTGTGATTGCTTGCTTATTCTTTGCATTTACGTTGAACAGTGTTCATTTGTCGAGCATCGGAACTACAAAATTGTGTATAGGCGATACGCATCACTATTTTTCTTGGTTGGAGTAGACAATGAAGAAGTAAGTCCTCCTATCTTGAGATATCCTCCATAACTGAAATCTCGTGTGTATTCAATATCATGCTTCTCTCATCATCAGTAAACTTGTGTATTGTTGGAAACAACATATGGCATGCTTGAAATAAACTTTACCAACAGTTTTTGGTCCTCCATTGTTTATTTTGGGTCTAACACTTTGTAAGATCACTCAGCTGGACAGCAATCTTGTTCACTCCGTTAATTTTAAGACAGTAATCTACTAAAAAAACTGGGGAAGAAATGCTTAGGACATTGTAAATAGCATTGGAACTTTCAAGTAGAAAGTAGATAAAGCTGACCATTTTGGCTGTTTCTTCTAGCGGAGGATATTGCCCGCATTTGACTGCTGCGATAAAGCGAATCTTTAATCACATAGACTGATATGATGATTTTAGCTGATTCAAAATGTTTTATAGCCAGTTGAATGGTAAATAGCCTGAATACAATTTATTGCACCTATATGATATGTATAAGTAAGCTATTAGAGTAAAAACTACTAGATATAAATTATTAAACCAACCATCTTTGATTTCTTACATAATGAGTTTAAATCTCAGAAAATAACGTCTGTTGGTGCTTGCCTTGTGTTTAGCTAGTTTCGTAATTGCTTATTAAAAAAAAAGTTGTTATTACCACTGCATGATCACTTTAGTGATTGCATATTTAAACCTTTGTCGTTGCCACTGCTCTATCACTTGATTCTTGGGTTTAACATCTGGAGACATTTGTTTATGGATATGTGAATGTTCGGAAACAGCTCGTTAGTGGCTACGCAATATGATGGAAGACCTTGCATTTTCATAGCATTTTTGGCTAACCTTTGAAAGTTCACTTATAAGTAAAAAATGTTTGTTTTGAAGTAAATAATTTTTTATTTGTCCAAGTTTTAAATTTATAAGTTAGTTATTTAGTCGGTTAATTGTTACTTCAAAAAATTAAGTTACCAAACATGTTTGGAAGTAACTTTTACTCTTTTAAAGTTTGCCAAACATGGTCTATCGTCCATATTGCTACCCTGTGAATGTAATAACGTAAACCATGAATACTCAGTAATAAACTTTTCTGCTTTCTGAATGATACTGATTATGTAGAATGAGCTTGCAATTTTGGAATTTATCCACCTACTAGTTGAAACTATGGATCGACATTTTGGCAATGTGGTAAGTTTCCGACTCTAGACAATTCGTAAAACAAATTTTTCTTCATCTTCGTCTTTGAAATTTGTTGTAACTCTGAATTTTTATTTTGCAGTGTGAGCTGGACGTAATGTTTCATTTGGAAAAAGCACACTTCATGCTGGAGGAAATGGTGATGAATGGTTGTATTGTTGAAACCAGCAAGGCTAATATTCTGAGTCCAATACAGCTGATGGACAAAGCATCATAATCTGTTAAATTTGATCTGTTTGGAGAACTCTGCTATGACTATGTTTTATAATTTTTGGAATGTCATTTGTACTTGTGTCATTCCAAAAACATTTAAGGTTTCTTGATTTCATAACGAAAGATAATTTTGAAGTTAATTAAAAAAAATAAAGGACGGACCTTGGGCCAGTCATGGTCGAGCCGTAATGGACCAGCTTACAAACCCGGTCAAGAATAGATAGGAACCAGCCAAAACTGGAGAGAACTGGGAAAACCGGCGGGTTTGACTGGGGTTTGATTCAAAATATTAAGAGAATATCATACATCCTCTAAGCTTCATAACAATAATATAGACATCCAAGTAACGCTAACCTTTCCTATTTCTAGTTTGAGTATTATTACATTCATTTCTCACCTACTATGTTTTCTAAATTCAAAAATGCGTTGGCAGGCAAGTGTGTTGAATTCAAAAATTGTGCAATTATGTGTCGACATGTGGCACAATGTAAAAAATGATGTAAAACAATTTGTACAAGTAGCATGGTCTTGAATAATGCTTCTTGTACATTCCATAGATAACAATTTGGATGACATTGTGTGCAAATTCAAAAATGTTTGTGTTAAATTCAAAAACTATGCAATCATGTGCTGATATGTGGTACAATGGAAAAAATGATGTAAAACAAAATGTACAAGTAGCATGGTCCTATCCATGTCCTTGTAAACGAAAAGATGAAATTTTCTACCACCACCATTGCTCAACCTGTGAAGGAGGTATGCGGTAGCAAATTCAAGAATGCAATTCGGATTGGTTTCAGCAAAGAGAAAACCGAAACACGGAAAAGATTGAAGAAGGATATATCCATTGAGGATTTAGATTGACATCTTCGTATAGAATGTCACATTGAGATAATAATAATCTTATTCAAATCAATGTAAATTTAAGAATTAATTAGAATATTGAATGTACTATAATATCCTCCACGTGCGAATTATTCTCACCATGCATTTTAAGTTGGGTGATTGTTTACTAATGATTAAAAATAAAATAAATAAATAAATAAGTTTCTTAATAAATGATAATGACTTAGAACTATTGGCATGTTGCCTTCGTGGACGATCAAGGATATTTTCACTTGCAATCAGAAGTGATTATTAGAGAATCAAGTAAGTAAACCTCCAGTTATCTACATATGTACATTTGATTGTAAAATCTATAAATGTGTTATCTAAATTGTTATTAGGTGAACATGATATTTAATGATTATATTTTATATCATTAATATGTTTCATGACCTATTCATACAAGTCGATGCATTCATATGCATGCAAGAAGTTTCAAGAATAAAATGCTTCTAAATATCAATGAGACAAGGTATATTGTAAATGGATATGTATCCCGAATATTTTTGTAAAGATGTGTATATCTATGCTATGGAAGCTTCAAGTAAAAATGGGGATGTAGGGGAACTGGTGCACCCAATCAATATTTATTGTTGAATCATGAATGTTTAATGTTTAATAATTGATTTGCGGAACTATCGATATATTTAATGAGTTCCAAATAACAATGACCCGCGGCATTGTGATTGGCCAGTCGATGTATTTAACAAGACAACATTGAAGTTTTCTAAGAAATGAACAAAAATGAGATACATATTAGGAAAATCTATTTATTTTAAATTAGTGTGTGTGTATTACAAGCATGCATCATATGCATGATGTTTGTTTATTGGGTGTTAGCAAATTTTATATTATCCATCTTCATTTTTCAAATGATGATGACAAATGATTCGAGATGAATACTTGTCGTGAGATAAAACTTAATACTAACACATTTTAAATATTGACTTGAATTTAAAATGAAGTTAACATTATTTTAATTACCTTACGTTTTTAATCAGTGCAACATTTATCCAAAATTCTTTTAATAATTGAAAGTTATTAATGTTCATTATGTTAAAAAAATAAAAATAAATAAAAATAAATCTAATCAGTTTCCATGATTTTCAATTTAACTAAACGCTAGTATTTTTGAGTCTAGGGATTATCTGGACATGGGGCGGTATAATAAATATATTTATTATAAAACCTTGTATGAACATTTTCTCTTCAAAAACATACATCGTGTCCGAAATACCATAGAAATTGATTACGAAGACTCTCATATTATTATTTTTATATATTCTTGGTGTTTGTTTTATTGTCTTAAAGTGCAAAATGTTAGCAAATACTTTCTAAGCATTCCATTGTATCCAGAAGGCAAATTCAGTTCTGTTGACACTCGACAAATATTAATCTTAAGGAGAGCATCAACATGCAACTTGAAATCTACCGTAAGTTTTTTGTTCGAGTTGTTGGATGCCATATCCCTCCAACATAACTGGCTTGTCGTTGAGAATACTTCTTTAAATAATTTTTATTGGCATTTCTTTATTTATTTTCGTTTATTAATTGTAAGCACTCCGACGATCAAATCAGTCGACGAAAAGAAATATATATGAGTGTGGGATAAGCTCAGGGCATAAGCCACAAAAGTACGAAGGTAACTGAGGAAGCGTATATATGAATGTTGAGAGAGAGAGAGAGAGAGAGAGCAATCTTACAATGTTTTGGGAGTAAAAATTGCATTATTCTTGAATTGGTGTAAGTCATGAGCTTAAATAGTAGTCTGGTTGAAGTGATGGCCATTGGATGAAGAAGTACATGGCATTATTAGTGACTAAAGCATCCCATCATAGGTGGTCACATCAAACATCTTAGGTCATATGACATTTAATATATATTGATTGAAAAGTAACCGCCTAAGTCTACATACATGTGTAGTAAGCTGATGTGACCTAACATTCATGGTGTTGAAGGAGGTAACATCAATCACTTTCATAGGATCTTGGATGTAAAAGATTCTTTGGAAAAGTGATAAAGATGCTATTTGGATGAGGAGGCTGGCACTTTGGTTGTATGAGCTTAGCCTTATTAGGCACTTCGATTACAGCACGTAGAGATAGCTTCTTCTTGATTTTAAATGTACGAAGAAGCACCTTAAGATGCACGCTATCACATGCAACTCGTCTTGAGGTTCAATGGAACTCTTCCATGTGACCTCGTTGAAGTGCCACGTGAGCGTCTTTTTGAGCTTCGGTGGCGATGTATAACAATAGTCCCCCAAAATTCATATATGATTATTTATATAATGATTGGACTTCGAAAAGGAGGGAGGTGTTGATTATAACTATCATGTACTTCATCTTTTTGAAATGGGGGTCCTATTTTGACATAAAATAAAACATAGTGGTATATATTTATTCTTTATTGGACTTTACAATTGTTGTTATAAAAGTGCTATCTATTTTATTGTCACTCTCGAGAATCAATAAAACTCACAATCAATCCAATTAATGACTATGCAATTGAAAATGCATTAAATCATATAACAATCATTCAATAAGAAACATATATTGAGCGTTAATTATTGAATTTATATTAAAAAAAAATATCATAATAAGGGTTCATCAATGCCTTATCCTAATTCTCTTCAATGATTATGAGAACTCCTGAATGTCTATATTTAAAAAGTCCAAGATAAAATACACTTAATCATTTTAATGCAGTCGTATTTATCTAGAAATCCCAATTTCTAGAGTAATGCTATATAGTATTAGTAAGGATCATTGTCAATCTAGGCGACAATGGATCTATTAAATCATACAATAATAGTGATGGCCAAAAAATTCGCCTCGATGGGTTGATGGGTCCGAGCAGGATGGGGCACCCCATCGCGGGGCACGGGGCGGGGCGGGGCAGGGCATAGATGGTCGCCCCGTCGTGGGGCATGGGGTTCCCCAAACCCGCCCCGTGAA